>NC_080737.1:2712023-2717023 GCF_019097595.1 Hemibagrus wyckioides
CACACACACTCTCTTACAAACACACACACTCACACTCTCTTACAAACACACACACACACACACTCACACACTCTCTTACAAACACACACACACACACTCTCTTACAAACACATACACTCACACTCTCTTACAAACACACACACTCACACTCTCTTACAAACACACACACACACACACTCACACACTCTCTTACAAACACACACACACACACTCTCTTACAAACACATACACTCACACTCTCTTACAAACACACACACACACACTCTCTTACAAACACACACACACACACTCTCTTACAAACACACACACACACACTCTCTTACAAACACACACACACACTCTCTTACAAACACACACACACACACTCTCTTACAAACACACACACACACACTCTCTTACAAACACACACACACACACTCTCTTACAAACACACACTCACACTCTCTTACAAACACACACACACACTCTCTTACAAACACACACACTCACACTCTCTTACAAACACACACACACACTCTCTTACAAACACATACACTCACACTCTCTTACAAACACACACTCACACTCTCTTACAAACACACACACACACTCTCTTACAAACACACACACTCACACTCTCTTACAAACACACACACTCACACTCTCTTACAAACACACTCACACACTCTCTTACAAACACACACACACACTCTCTTACAAACACACACACACACTCACACACTCTCTTACAAACACACACTCACACTCTCTTACAAACACACACACACACTCTCTTACAAACACACACACACTCTCTTACAAACACACACACACACTCTCTTACAAACACACACACACTCTCTTACAAACACACTCACACACTCTCTTACAAACACACACACACACTCTCTTACAAACACACACACACACTCACACACTCTCTTACAAACACACACTCACACTCTCTTACAAACACACACACTCACACACTCTCTTACAAACACACACACACACTCTCTTACAAACACACACACACACTCACACACTCTCTTACAAACACACACTCACACTCTCTTACAAACACACACACACACTCTCTTACAAACACACACACTCACACTCTCTTACAAACACACACACACACACACTCACACACTCTCTTACAAACACACACACACACACTCTCTTACAAACACACACTCACACACTCTCTTACAAACACATACACTCACACTCTCTTACAAACACACACACGCACTCTCTTACAAACACACTCACACTCTCTTACAAACACACACACACACTCACACACTCTCTTACAAACACACACTCACACTCTCTTACAAACACACACACACACACTCTCTTACAAACACATACACTCACACTCTCTTACAAACACACACTCACACTCTCTTACAAACACACACACACACTCTCTTACAAACACACTCACACACTCTCTTACAAACACACACACTCACACTCTCTTACAAACACACACACTCACACTCTCTTACAAACACACTCACACACTCTCTTACAAACACACACACACACTCTCTTACAAACACACACACACACTCACACACTCTCTTACAAACACACACTCACACTCTCTTACAAACACACACACACACTCTCTTACAAACACACACACTCACACTCTCTTACAAACACACACTCACACTCTTACACACACACACTCACACACTCTCTCTTACAAACACACACACACACACACTCACACACTCTCTTACAAACACACACACACACACTCTCTTACAAACACATACACTCACACTCTCTTACAAACACACACTCACACTCTCTTACAAACACACACACACACTCTCTTACAAACACACACACTCACACTCTCTTACAAACACACACACACACACACTCACACACTCTCTTACAAACACACACACACACACTCTCTTACAAACACATACACTCACACTCTCTTACAAACACACACACACACTCTCTTACAAACACACACTCACACACTCTCTTACAAACACACACTCACACTCTCTTACAAACACACACACACACTCTCTTACAAACACACACACACACACTCTCTTACAAACACACACACACACACTCTCTTACAAACACATACACTCACACTCTCTTACAAACACACACACACACTCTCTTACAAACACACACACACACACTCTCTTACAAACACACTCACACTCTCTTACAAACACACACACACACACACTCACACACTCTCTTACAAACACACACTCACACACTCTCTTACAAACACACACACACACACTCTCTTACAAACACACACACACTCACACACTCTCTTACAAACACACACACACACACTCTCTTACAAACACACACACACTCTCTTACAAACACACACACTCACACTCTCTTACAAACACACACACACACTCTCTTACAAACACACACACTCACACTCTCTTACAAACACACACACACACACTCACTCTCTCTCTTACAAACACACATACTCACACACTCTCTTACAAACACACACACTCACACTCTCTTACAAACACACACACTCACACTCTCTTACAAGCACACACACACACTCTCTTACAAACACACACACACTCTTACAAACACACACACACTCTTACAAACACACACACACTCTCTTACAAACACACACACTCACACTCTCTTACAAACACACACACACACTCACACACTCTCTCTTACAAACACACACACTCACTCTTACAAACACACACACTCACTCTCTCTTACAAACACACACACACACACTCACACACTCTCTTACAAACACACACACACACACACACTCTCTTACAAACACACACTCACACTCTCTCTTACAAACACACACACACACTCTCTTACAAACACACACACACACTCTCTTACAAACACACTCACACACACTCTCTTACAAACACACACACACACACTCTCTTACAAACACATACACTCACACTCTCTTACAAACACACACACACACACTCTCTTACAAACACACACACACACACTCTCTTACAAACACACTCACACTCTCTTACAAACACACACACACACACACTCTCACACACTCTCTTACAAACACACACACACACACACTCACACACTCTCTTACAAACACACACTCACACACTCTCTTACAAACACACACACACACACTCTCTTACAAACACACACACACTCACACACTCTCTTACAAACACACACACACACACTCACTCTTAGAAACACACACACTCACACAATCTCTTACAAACACACACACTCACACCCTCTTTCAAACACACACACACACTCTCATACAAACACACACACTCACACTCTCTTACAAACACACACACACACTCTCTTACAAACACACACACTCACACACTCTCTTACAAACACACACACTCACACTCTCTTACAAACACACACACTCACACTCTCTCTTACAAGCACACACACTCACACTCTCTTACAAACACACACACACTCTTACAAACACACACACACTCTTACAAACACACACACACTCTCTTTCAAACACACACACTCACACTCTCTTACAAACACACACACACACTCTTACAAACACACACACTCACACACTCTCTTACAAACACACACACTCACACTCTCTTACAAACACACACACTCACACTCTCTTACAAACACACACACTCACACTCTCTTACAAACACACACACACACTCTTACAAACACACACACTCACACACTCTCTTACAAACACACACACTCACACTCTCTTACAAACACACACACACACACTCTCTTACAAACACATACACTCACACTCTCTTACAAACACACACACACACTCTCTTACAAACACACACACTCACACTCTCTTACAAACACACACACACACTCTCTTACAAACACACTCACACACTCTCTTACAAACACACACACACACACACTCACACACTCTCTTACAAACACACACACTCACACTCTCTTACAAACACACACACACACTCTCTTACAAACACACACACTCACACTCTCTTACAAACACACACACACACTCTCTTACAAACACACACACTCACACTCTCTTACAAACACACACACACACTCTCTTACAAACACACACACTCACACACTCTCTTACAAACACATACACTCACACTCTCTTACAAACACACACACACACTCTCTTACAAACACACTCACACACTCTCTTACAAACACACACACACACACACTCACACACTCTCTTACAAACACACACACTCACACTCTCTTACAAACACACACACACACTCTCTTACAAACACACACACACACACTCTCTTACAAACACACACACACACACACACTCTCTTACAAACACACACACACTCACTCTTACAAACACACACACACACACTCTTACAAACACACACACTCACACACTCTCTTTCAAACACACACACACTCACACACTCTCTTACAAACACACTCACACTCTCTTACAAACACACACACACACTCTCTTACAAACACACACACTCACACACTCTCTTACAAACACACACACTCACACTCTCTTACAAGCACACACTCACACTCTTACAAACACACACACTCACACTCTCTTACAAACACACACACTCACACTCTCTTACAAGCACACACTCACACACTCTCTTACAAACACACACACTCACACACTCTCTTACAAACACACACACTCACACTCTCTTACAAGCACACACACACACACTCTCTTACAAACACACACACACACTCTCTTACAAACACACACACTCACACTCTCTTACAAACACACACACTCACACTCTCTTACAAACACACTCACACTCTCTTACAAACACACACACACACTCTCTTACAAACACACACTCACACTCTCTTACAAACACACACACTCACACTCTCTTACAAACACACACACTCACACTCTCTTACAAACACACACACACACTCTCTTACAAACACACACACACACTCTCTTACAAACACACACACACACTCTCTTACAAACACACACA
>NC_080737.1:2719523-2747023 GCF_019097595.1 Hemibagrus wyckioides
CACACACACTCACACACTCTCTCTTACAAACACACACTCACACACACTCTCTCCACACACACACTCACACACTCTCTCTACAAACACACACACTCACACACACTCTCTTACAAACACACACACTCACACACTCTCTCTTACAAACACACACACTCACACTCTCTCTCTACAAACACACACACTCACACACTCTCTCTACACACACACTCACACTCTCTTACAAACACACACACACTCACACTCTTTCAAACACACACTCTCACACACTCTCTCTTACAAACACACACACTCACACACTCTCTTACAAACACACACACTCACACTCTCTCTTACAAACACACACACTCACACTCTTACAAACACACACACTCACACACTCTCTTACAAACACACACTCACACACTCTCTCTTACAAACACAAACACACACACACTCTCTTACAAACACACACACACTCACACTCTCTCTTACAAACACACACACTCACACACTCTCTCTTACAAACACACACACACACACTCTCTCTTACAAACACACACACACTCACACTCTCTCTTACAAACACACACACTCACACTCTCTCTTACAAACACACACTCACACACTCTCTCTTACAAACACACACACACACTCTCTTACAAACACACACACTCACACACTCTCTCTTACAAACACACACACTCACACACTCTCTCTTACACACACTCTCACACACTCACTCTCTCACACACCCACACACTCTCTCTTTCAAACACACACACTCACACACTCTCTCTTACACACACACACTCACACACTCTCTCTTACAAACACACACTCACACTCTTACAAACACACTCTCTCTTACAAACACACACACTCACACACTCTCTCTCTACAAACACACACACACACATACTCTCTCTCACACACACACACACTCACACACATACACTCTCACACACACACTCACTTACACACACTCTCTCACACACACTCTCTCTTACACACACACTCTCTCTTACAAACACACACATACTCTCTCACACAAACACTCTCTTACACACACACTCTCTCACACACATACTCACTCTCACACACACTCTCTCTTACACACACATACTCTCACACACACACTCTCACACACACATACTCACTCTCACACACACTCTCACGCACACACACTCTCTCTTACACACACACTCTCTCTTACACACACATACACACTCTCTCACACACACTCTCATCACACACACACACACTCACACACACTCACTCACACACACTCTCTCACACACACATACACTCACACACACTCACTCACACACACTCTCACACACACACACACACACACACATACTCGCTCTCACACACACACTCACTCTCACACACACACTCACTCTCACACACACTCTCTCACACACACATACTCGCTCTCACACACACACTCTCACACACACACTCACTCACACTCTCACACACTCTCTCTCACACACACTCTCTCTTACACACACACTCTCTCTTACACACACATACACACTCTCTCACACACACAGTCACACTCACATTCTCTCTCACACACTCGCTCTCACACACACTCTCTCACACACACACACTCACTCCCACACATACTCTCTCTCACACACACACACTCCCACACACACACTCTCTTACACACACACTCACACTCGCTCTCACTCACACACATACTCGCTCTCACACACACTCACACACTCTCTTACACACACACTCACTCACACACTCTCTCTCACACACACACACTCCCACACACACTCTCTTACACACACACTCACACACACTCTCTCACACACACATACTCTCTCTCACACACACACACTCACACACACACATACTCGCTCTCACACTCACACACACATACTCGCTCTCACACACACTCTCTCTTACACACACACTCTCACACATACACTCTCTCTTACACTCACTCTCACACACACTCACACACACACATACTCACTCTCACACACACTCTCTTACACACACATTCTTACACACACATACTCACACACACTCTCTCACACACACATACACTCTCACACACACTCACTCTCACACATACACTCTCTCACACACACATACTCGCTCTCACACACACTCTCTCTTACACACACACATACTCTCACACACACACACACTCTCACACACACACTCTCTCACACACACACTCACTCACACACATACTCGCTCTCACACACACTCGCTCTCACACACTCTCTCTTACACACACTCTCTCACGCACACACACTCTCTCTTACACACACTCTCTCTCACGCACACTCTCTCTTACACACATACTCGCTCTCACACACACACATACTTGCTCTCACACACACACACTCTCTCTCACACACTCTCTTACACACCCACACTCTCTCTTACACACACACACTCACTCACACACACTCTCTCTTACACACACATACTCACTCTCACACACTCTCTCTTACACACACTCTCTCTCACACACACACTTTCTCACACACACACACTCTCTCTCACACACTCTCTCTTACACACACACACTCTCTCACACACATACTCGCTCTCACACACTCTCTCGCACACACACATACTCACACACACACATACTCACACACACACTCTCTCACACACACACATACTCTCTCTCACACACACACACACACACTCACACACACACTCTCTCTTACAAACACACACACATACTCTCTCACACAAACACTCTCTTACACACACACACTCTCACACACATACTCACTCTCACACACTCTCTCTTACACACATACTCTCACACACACTCTCTCACGCACACACTCTCTCTTACACACACATACTCACTCTCACACACTCTCTCACACACACACACTGTCACACTCACATTCTCTCTCACACACACTCGCTCTCACACACACATACTCACTCTCACACACACTCTCTTACACACACATACTCGCTCTCACACACACACACTCTCTCACACACACTCTCTCTTACACACACATACTCTCACACATACACACTCTCTCATGCACACACACACACACTGTCACACTCACATTCTCGCTCACACACACACTCACTCTCACACACATACACTCTCTCTTACACACACACACTCTCTTACACACACTCACACACATTCTCTCTTACACACACACACTCACACATGCACTCTCTCTTACACTCACACTCTCTTACACACACACTCTCACACACACTCTCTCTTACACATACTCACTCACACACACTCTTACACACACTCACTCTCACACATACACACTCTCTAACACACACACACACACACACACAGTCACACTCACATTCTCTCTCACACACACACTCTCTCACACACACACTCACACATACACTCTCTTACACACATACTCACACACACACATACTCGCTCTCACACACACACATACACTCTCACACACACATACACTCTCTTACACACATACTCACTCTCACACACACACTCACTCACACACACACAAACACACACACACATTCTCACACACACTCTCTCTCACACACACACACACTGTCACACACATTCTCTCTCACACACACATACTCGCTCTCTCACACACACACACTCTCACACTCTCTCTCTCACACACACACACACTCTCACACTCTCTCTCTCACACACACACACACTCTCACACTCTCTCTCTCACACACACGATGACTGAGACTCCTGGTCACTTTATTGAGTCAGATTTCAGAAGACATCCAGATCACCAAACTCTTTCATATTTTATTAGTGTTTTATTACAAATTCCGCCTTTTAGCGATATTTTTACACGTAAACTCACACAACATTTTTTTTTGTTCCTTAACTTGTCATACGCATAAAAAAATGCCATAAACTTTTATATTATTCTTCTGCTCTACGTTTGGACAAAATGAATTTCCAGCAAGTGTAGTCGTTTAGATTCTGTGTAGCTTCGGCGCTAATAGTTTAGCTACACTGCAGTGCATAACTTCACTAACCGACCAGGTCGGAGGTCGTGGTTTAATTATTTGGCATCATAATTTAAGAAAATTATAAAAAAAAAAATATTTCAAACTTATCCCCCAGGATCAGGTCTGATTTTTAGCAGCAGAACAAAAACGATCCTAACGTGATAACAGGCACATGAGTAAGAACTGACAGTGCTGCCAGAGTTAGCACGCGTGCTACCAGCGGACTTTAACCTCCCGTCACCATGGTTACACCATCACCTCCACACCCATGCTGTTGTTGTTAAAGGTTTCTGAGATCTACAACACTATGATGTCCTCTGTGACGTTCTTCTCCTGAGGAGTTGATGTCGTCAGAGGCTGGAAGAAGGTGTCGGAATAAGGCTGGACCGGAGGAGGGGGCGGAGCCCTGGGAGGTTTAACTGCTTTTGGTTTGGGACGGACCGGTGTGGGCGTGGACGTGGAGGTGGAGGGGAGAGCCGTGATGCCGAGCTCCGCCCTTTTAGCCAGGATCTGCTGCGTCTTCAGAATGAGCTAAGAGAAAGAAAGAGAGAGGGAGGGAGAGAGACAGAGAGAGAGAGCGCAATACAGAAAGAAAGAGAGAGGGAGGGAGAGAGCGCAATACAGAGAGAAAGAGAGACAGATGGAGAGAGACAGAGGGAGAGAAAGAGACAGATACGGAGAGCAAGAGAGCCAGAAACAGATAGAGGGAGAGAGAGACAGAGAGTGAGATAAAGACACAGAGACAGACAGACAGACAGACAGAGAAAGGATTATGAGATTACTGTAATAGTAAACAACAACATGCATCTACATCCCCTAGGCCCTATTTGTCCTCGTAGTGAACGTCCAACTGTGTGTGTGTGTGTGTGTGTGTACCTTCTTCTGACTGTACAGTTTGCTCTGGTAAATCTTGAGCCTACGTTGTCTCTCTCGTTCAAAGTTCTCAAAAACCTGAGCAGTCTTCTGCTTCGTCACCTCTTCATCCAACAGAGGGTGCTGTTTCCTCTACACACACACACACACACACACACACACACAAAACATCAACACAATAATACTAAATTATGTCCCAAAAAGGAGATATTATTAATTTACACAATGCAGAGTGTATGGACTGAACACACACACACACTCACCACTTCCTGCTGGAAGACTTCCAGGCTTTGGGGTTTGATGTACTGTGAAGCTTTCTGCAGTTCCATACGACCTTCATATAACATCATCTGGTGACAAAAAAAAAAACTTTGCCTTTCTTTCATTCTCTTATCTTTCTTCTCTCTCTCTCTCTCTCTCTCACACACACACACAGGCTACCTTCAGCTCATGGTCACTTTTCCTCCACAGCTCGTCTGAATCCGGGACAGGGGCCTGTGGTTGTGCCTGTGTGTGTGTTTTTGTGGTCTTCTCAAGCTTGAACTCCTCCCAGGCCTCCTTCCTCTCCTCCACGCTCAGCTCCTCCTCCACCCTGTGGTCCAGCAGCGAATCGTGTTCATGGAACGACACTATGGTCTGCCCGCAGTGCTGGAGGAGCTTCGCCAGCACCTTGTCCTACACACACACACGCACACACACACACACAGCAATACAGCAGGAACATTAGTATTAATCTTCAGAAATGTGTGTGTGTCTAAGATGGTTACATCACACATCTCGTGTGATGTTTGGAGCCCTCTGCTGGTGAACTCCTATCACAGCGAAAACACTGACCAGCTGACCCCGCCCCCTCTGCTTAAACTCCACCTACAAGGTGTTCAAAAATGTCTGGAGGCAGAGATAAACTCCTTTTCCATGTGAAGGTGAGTGTTGTCATTACCACTGATGTAGCCCTGGGATTTGAGAGAGAGAGAGAGAGAGAGTGTGTGTGTGTGTGTGTGTGTGTGTGTATATATATACACATACTGCAGGCTCCACGGGGTGGCTCTTGCTGTGGCTGTCAGGTTGAAAGCGGTACAGGTCACTCAGCTGGCTGTGTGTGAAGTGGCGCTGGATCTGCTGCTGGTCCACCACACGGGATGACAGAGACAGCTTGGCCACCTGACGCTCGTATATCTTCTGCTCCATCGTTCCCTGAGGAAGACAAGGAGAAGGTTCCCTTTTTCTCTCTGTATAGTGTGAACATGACTTGTTTTGTGTGTGTGTGTACCTGTGCTAAGAAGCGGTAGATGTACACAGATTTCTTCTGACCGAAACGAAAGACCCTAAACATGCTCTGAACGTCGTACATCGGATTCCACGAGGCGTCGAACACCACGACCCGATTAGCCCCAACAAGATTAATCCCTAAAGATCCGGCTCGGGTCGAGATCAGAAACAACCTGCACCTGAGTGAGAGAGAGAGAGAGAGAGAGGGAGAGGGAGGGTTGAGAGAGACGGGGGTGGGGGGTATAGAAGGAGAGAGAGCGAGAGAGAATGAGAGAGACAGAGAGAGAGGGAGAGGGCGAGGATTATCCACACACACAGAGAACACGTTTTATTTGTGTGTGTGTGTGTTTGTGTGTATGTTTTACCGTTTGTTCCTGATTCTGTTGAACTCCTGAGCCCATTTTTTGCGTGCTGTTGCAGAGGTGGATCCATCCAGACGATAATAGTCTTTATCCCGCACCCATGACTTCTTTCCTAAAACACACACACACACCACATAAATAACACTATTTTTGATCTTACAAGTGCTGTGTGTATTATGATGTTCACATTTGTTTATTTATATTAGAATTTATTTGTCTAATTTTGGTATGAAGTGTGTGTGTGAGAGAGTGTGTGTGTTACCTTTATACAGACTGGCCTTTCCTTCCTTCTTTGCCTTATCAGCCAACTCCAAGAAAGTTTCAATCATGTCCAGTGAAATGAGAGACTGACTAAACACCAAGCTGCAGCATGACAGCATTTATTTATCACACACACACACAATGAGCATGTACACACACACACGCAGTTTCATAAAAACAAAGAAATCTAAAGCTGTGTCTCCCTATTGTGAGGTATAATTGTGTGTGTGTGTGTTTTTAAATCTTTAATGAGAAAGTCTTACACTTTATCCTGCAGTTCTTCAGCGTGGTGCAGGATCTTCAACAGCAGTGTTAATTTCCCAGAATGCTCCAGGAGCTCAGCATCAACACCAGACACAAACTCTCTGTACCAACCTGCTGGGGGTCCATTGAACACACTGCGTTCTACACACACAAACACAAATGAGAGAGAGACTCTGCAAAATCCTGCTCCCTATCTACTATATGCTGCACTCACACTCTGCCAAATCCTGCTCCCTATCCACTATCTGCTCTACTCACACTCTGCCAAATCCTGCTCCCTATCCACTATCTGCTGTACTCACACACTGCCAAATCCTGCTCCCTATCCACTATCTGCTCTACTCACACTCTGCCAAATCCTGCTCCCTATTCACACTCTGCCAAATCCTGCTCCCTATCCACTATCTGCTGTACTCACACTCTGCCAAATCCTGCTCCCTATCCACTATCTGCTGTACTCACACTCTGCCAAATCCTGCTCCCTATCCACTATCTGCTGTACTCACACTCTGCCAAATCCTGCTCCCTATCCACTATCTGCTGTACTCACACTCTGCCAAATCCTGCTCCCTATCCACTATCTGCTGTACTCACACTCTGCCAAATCCTGCTCCCTATCCACTATCTGCTGTACTCACACTCTGCCAAATCCTGCTCCCTATCCACTATCTGCTGTACTCACACTCTGCCAAATCCTGCTCAAATTTTGCTCTCAACTGATTATGTGCTCTTGGTGCACTTTACTAGTCAATAGAACATCCTGATGTGTGTGTGTGTCTGTGTGTGTGTTTTTACCATCTTCTGGTGTGGTTTTGGTGGTGTTGGGATCTCTGCTCTCCTCTATGACACTGCAACGCAAACACGCCTCAATAAACCAGCACACTTTTACCACTTAATCACACCCACACCCACACACACAGAGTACCGTTCACTGGGGATCTGCCTTTTTGTCTTTTCAGAACGTTCACCAGTCACGGTGGTTTCAGACGTAGACTCCTCCCCTTTGCCCTGCATTACACACACAGAATGTCAGCTGGAAAAAAACACAAAAATAAACAAACTGCATGTGTGTGTATGTGTGTTTATATACACACCTTGTTTCCTCTATTTTGTTCAGAGAGCTGCAGGCACCATGGATGCGTCCAGATCAGACTCAGGGTCTGAAAATCCTGAAATAAACTGTTCACACCCACTCCTTCAGCTACACACACACACACACACAGTTATAGTGGTAGATTAGTTAGAAGTTTTTGTGTGTGAAGTTTTCATGTGTATGCATGCGCGCGTGTGTATCTGTGGGTGTGTATGTATGTGTGTGTGTGTCTGACCAGTGTAGTTCTGTAGGTAGTGTCTGTAGAGTTTGCACTGCAGTGTGGTCATCCTGATTAACAGCACATACTCTCGCTTGGGCGGCAGAAAAGGCGTCAGGGCAGAATAATCCCGCCTCTACACACACACACACACATTAACACAGCTAGCTGTTGCTAGAAACCAACCTAACTGATTTTTAAATAATTTCTTCTATTTTTTAATTAAATTAATTAATTGATTTTCCAAATGAATTATCAAATGGTATAATAACATTTTAATTCTTTTTTTATTTATGTTATATTTATCACAGCCTGGTGGAGTATTGCACAAATTAATCCAGATGAAAATATTAGAATAGAATATTTTATATGAAATGTCTGGATAATCCTCTTCTCTCTCTCTCTCATTTCTTTCTCTCATTTCTCTCTCCCCGTCTCTCTCTCTCTCTGACCTGAACACATCCAGCGAGGAGTTCGTGGAGGACATGCACTCGTTTCTTCATGAGTCTCACGTCAGTGGGTGTGGAGTCGGCACACTGGCCGTTCTGGATGGGGTTCATGAACCGGTTCTGAAACTCACCCAGGGAACCCAAGAGGTTCTGCTTCACGAAACTGACCATACAGTGATCTACAGAACACACACACACAAACACACAGTGTTATCTCTACATTGGCTTCTAAAGACAGTTTGGAAATGGCCATTTGGACAAAAGAAGGAAATGCATTTTGTGAAAGGTCAAAGGTCATTACACTCCGAGAGGTTGTTCTGAAGTGGCGTTCCGGTCAGGATGATTCGGCGGTGCGTGCGAATGGAGCGCATAGCTTTACAGATGGCAGTCGTCTCGTTTTTCAGGACATGGCCTTCGTCACACACCACTATGTCGGGCCCTAAACACACATATACACACACGCACGCACGCACACACACACACACGTACGTCAGGATGTTCTATTAACTACTAAGTGAACGAAGAATACATAATCAGTTTGTCAGGCTGTGCTGTGCAGTACATTATTAACAGGGAGCAGAATTTGGCAGAGTGTGAGTACAGCAGATAGTGGATAGGGAGCAGGATTTGGCAGAGTGTGAGTACAGCAGATAGTGGATAGGGAGCAGGATTTGGCAGGGTGTGAGTACAGCAGATAGTGGATAGGGAGCAGGATTTGGCAGGGTGTGAGTACAGCAGATAGTGGATAGGGAGCAGGATTTGGCAGGGTGTGAGTACAGCAGATAGTGGATAGGGAGCAGGATTTGGCAGGGTGTGTTATGCAGTACAGTGTGAATTATGAATCTGGCAGCTTCATACCCGGGTCCTGCAGCGCTGTGAGTAGGTTCTCCCTCTGTTTGGCGTATTTGACTTTATCTCCATGTGTGAGAAGGCGGTACAATTCATAACTCATGATCATCACACCACCTTTCCTGTGCCAACTGGTCAGAATGTTCACACGAGAACTCGCCGTCTTCACTGTCGCTAACTCCGCCACCTGAATGTTAGACAGAAGGAGATGTAGGTATACATCACTTTTAGTACATGGAATGGAGTATGGAAGAAAAGCTAATATTGTTTAATTAGTAGTTACATCTATAAACACAGTGCATTTTGTCTGGAATGTTTTTTCCCCCTACTAAAACACACAGACCTCCATTTTGTTTTGGGTGATGCCGCGCTGCCATTTGTCGAACTCGGCCTTCCAGTTGAGCACGGTGTTTAGAGGACACACCACCAAGGCTGTCCTCAGCTCCACCAGCTCGCACATCAACACTGTGTGCAGAAACGTGATGACCTGAAACACACACACACACAGGGTCACTTCCTGTAAACGACATCATGCTCTCAACCTCTTCATCACACACACCTGCAGCGTCTTTCCGAGGCCCATGTAGTGGGCGAGAAGGCAGCCAGAACCAGGAGACGATTTGACCTTCGCTACGGACTCACAACAGTTGTCCCACATGAACTGCACACCTACATACACACACACACACACACCACAAAAATTGTAAATTCAGTCAGTGGTATGCTAATGAGAAATATACACACTTCCCTTACCTTCTCGCTGGTGAGGTTTGAGTTTACTCAGGAGGTGTGTATCCACCTGCACCAGACATTCCCGTGTTGCATCATTAAGTTCCAGCACCAGAGGGTCGGGTCTGGAGGCAGGGGTCTCAGCTACTATCATCACCTGGAGCCACACACACACACAGTCCCAAATGTTTTTCTACTCGTGAAGAACCACCCTGACTAAACAAACCAAAATACCCCCTCACCTCCGAGTCGTCTCGTCCCTGTTCACTGCTCTCCTCCTCCTGTCGTCGCTGTCTGTCTCTCTCAGCCAGCCTCTTCCTCCTCTCCTCCTCCTCCCTCAGCGCCTCCTGCGTCTCCTTGGCCAGCTGCTGCACCTCCAGAATCCTCCGGATCTTCTTGCGGCCCCTCTGCGTGCTCGCACACTCCTCTGAGGTTTCGTTGTCTGTGTCGGCTTGACCGTCAGCGCCGTCCTGATCGACGACAGTGTGGTGTGATGAAGCCTGGAGCAGCGTTACTGGTATTTTCCATTAACATCGTGACCAGAGACATCGTGTTCTACACCACAACTTATTAAGGAATGAATCACTGTGTAGGTTTTTTTTTTTTTACCTCTCCATGGGGTGTTTGAGGATCTCCTTCATCAACTGACTCCTTCTGCTTCTGGACGCTGGACGCAACAATCCATCAGAAAGCAATCAGAGATCTGTAACTCATCTCCATCTACAACCTGAACCTGAAAATGGCTGATTTACCTGCCGTCCTCGTCTTCCGATTGGCTGGCCTCCTCACTCATTGCCGACTCCTCACTGGCTGATTCTCGGTGCTCATCATCGCTGCTAACTGTAAGGAGAGAGAGTGTTTAAAAAAACGTTGATTAGACTTTCGGTTTCATTTTTAGATCATTGTCAGTATCAGAATTTCCTATTTGAGGATCTAAAGTAAAAGGATTTGATGAAAAATAATCACGTTTCTAACCGACTATCAGTTTGTTGATCAGGATCTTTCCCCTCTTTTTTCTCCTCCGTTTAGCCGGTTTCTTGGCGCCATCTTCAGACTCGGGCTTCCAGGGGGTCAGGGGACAGTGCAGCAGGCGGTGACGGGACGGTCGGGGTTTAGTCGGCTCGTCCGAGTCAGAGCTGTCATCGGTTGGCTCGCCTGCAATATGACAACAAATATGAAGACACAAACATGAGCAGTTTTGGGTTTCACACAACAGCAGCAGCAGCATAATGAATCCATATTATTTCCCACTGGGATGAATAAATCTATCTATTAACATTCTGTTGGTGCCGTGACCCGGACCTGTGATGAAAGAGCTGCACCGTGTCATACCATGCTAATGAAAAAAATAAGAATACTTTTAATCTAATAGATGATGCAAAAATATTATTTTTTACACGATGTCTGTTGAAAGTGTGCAGCTCTTACATCTAACATTTTATTACATCACTACAGTGTAACAACAAACCTGTTGACAAAAATGTATAGAGCTTTAAAACACACACAGGCTTTTTGTAAAGGTATAAATAAATAAAATAACTGAACATTTGTAGTGTGTACTACACCTTTGTTTGACGAGACAAAAATAAAAGTTCTAAGCATCTCCTTACTGTCTTCATCACCCTTCTCCTTCTTGCTCTCCGTCTCATCCTCGACTCCCGTAGCGTCCGAGCTGCTGTCCTGATCAGAGCTGGATGAAAAGTTAGCTCTGATCTCGGCCAACAGGATCTGTTTTGCAATTCTACAAAGATGAAGAGAAGAAGAAAAAGTGATGTGGTCTTCATTAGAGTCACTTTCGGAGACTTTTTATTGTCCTTTTTTTAACATCGTGGAACAGCCAGATATGGTGAAGAAACACTTCACTGATTAAATGTATGATTATTCATTCGTGTCGATTACGTCAGTAGAAAAGTCACCTTTCCCTCAGAGCCTCATTTATTTATTTCCTCACTGCTTCACACATATAGCGCTAACATCTGGGGGTGGTAGCTCAAGTGGTTGAGACTCTGGGTCATTGAGCGGAGGTTCAAACCCCAGCACCGCCAAGCTGCCACCGTCAGGCCCCTGAGCAAGGCCCCCAACCCACCCCCACAGTTCCAGGGGTACTGCATCATGGCTGACCCTGTGGTCTGACCCTCAAGGATGGGATATGTGAAGAAAGAATTTCCCTGTGCAGTAATGTATATGTGACCGATAAAGACAACTGTCTATAGAGAGTGACTTTGCTGTAATCCATAACTATTCACTCAACCTTGGGCTCAAACTGCTAATAAGAGTTGATGCTATCCAGGCAGATGCTGGAACTTTCCTTCACACTGATTGCTGGAATATATTCGCAAACATACATGACTAAAAAACCAGACTGGGATCATTAATTCTGCTAAATCAGCTACAAACACAAAGCTAGCAGGGTAGGCTAACTGCAAAACAGAAAGCCAGGAAACTTTAATGAGTTTTACGCAGGCTAAGCACTTGGGTGTTACATGCTAGCTTCCTTGTCAGTTTTCTTACATCAAGCTGAGGCGAAATAATAAAATAGCCATGCTAACACACCTACACACTTCACAGATCCAGACTCAACAACCCAGGAGTGAAGCTAGCGTTACGGTAACGTGGGACTAGCTGATCCTGACAGGAACTCATCAGGCTTCTGCTCTTCTAGTGTTAGCTAGCCACTACACTAACGTGTTTCAGCTAAAAGCTAACTTTATTCTTCATTTGAGTAGATAAACTAGTGTTTACTGAGATACCGTGCTGTATTTAAAAACCTGACAGGATCATTTCTGACATCAGAGTGATGAATACTCACAGTGCATTCTGGGTAATAATGAGAAATAGAGGCAGAGAGAGAGAGTCAGTGGTCAGTCAAGTGTTTAGAGCTGAAACGCTCCAGAGTCCGACCCGATTAAGACCCGAGTCCGTTCCTGCATCACTAGACTCATCAGCTGAGGGTTTAATAAATAAAATAAACGAAATAGACAGATAGATAAATAAATAAAAGGAGGAAAGCATAATAAAGGCACAGAGACGAGACGAGTGTGGGGTAAATTATTTTATTACAACGCCGCTGACATACAGATACAATTGGTTTATTCGTGACCCGTTTGGGTGTGCATGCAAATTTATTTACAATTTCAACAACAGCAACGAAAAGAATAAATTTGTGAAACTGAAAAAAAATCAGCATGCCGTCATTTCAATTTCTCTTTCTTTCTTTTTTTTTTTTGTTGTGGTGTGGAAGAAGGTTCCAGAAAAAAATAAAAAGAGAAAGAAAAGGAAAGTCAAAGAGAGCATGAAAGGAAAAACAGAGCTTTTGGATTGAGTGAGAAGACTGGGGGAAAGGAGGGGGGGGGGATAGGGAGCATGAGAGAGAGAGAGAGAGAGAGAGAGGACGTGAAAAGCCGGGGCTGGTAACCTGGTAAAGCGGCTCGTCTCACGCTACGCTGCAGAGAGACAAAGAAAACACGGGAGAGAGGGAAGAAAAAAGAAAAAAGAAAAAAAAAAGAGAGAGAGAAGGTTCACACTGTGTCCTCGAGCGTTTTACCCCACACACAGCCTCGGCACTGGTCACTGCAGACGGTAAAGAGATGACGAGTCTAACGGCTGGACGGTTCGGTAACCACGTCTTCAAATCAGAACAAATCGCAACAAAGCTAAACCTCTGGACTTGTGTTATGATCTAGCAGATTCACATTACATCATAACGATTCCACCACACTGTATATAACACAGTTAATTAAAATAAAAGAATTAAAGTAGTTCACTTCCAGAACAAAACTCTACAGTTCATTTCCTCACCCCCTCGTCCTCCAAGGTGTTCAGCTCTTTCTTTCTTCAGTGGTAAAGAAATGATGTCTTTTGAGGAACATTTCATGACTTTGACCTCCATCCCAGCCACTTTCTTAGAAAAATAAAACAATTCTATACTTTTTAACCACAAAAGCTCGTCTAGCGCTACCTCTGGGATGCGCGTGCGTGACGCTACGTAATCACGTGGAAAGGTCACGTGTGACATAGGCGGAGCTACGACTGAAGAAAAAGACATGAACATCACTGAGGACAAGGGGGTGAGGGAATGATCTGTAGATTTTTGTTCTGGAAGTGAACTTCTCCTTTAAGCAGGACGTGGTGATGGAACATGACCTCCGGGTAGCTAGCGTTACACTCATCTTGTACAGGTAAGTACAGAAATGCTACATACCTGTCAGACACGGAGCTGGGATTGGGATTTCAAAGGCACGTGACATTGAAATGAAGATTTTATGAAAAATATGATGGAGTAAAGCTAGAAAATCCAAACCGCTGCTTCGGGTGATTCTGCTGACCAATCAGAGGTCTGGACGAGTCCTATGTTCATTTAACTTCCTACCTGCAATCACTCAGAACTCTCATTAAATGTGCAGAGAAGTAGAAAGTGTGTGTGTGTGAGAGAGATTAGTATACAACTCTAAATAAGAGAAGTGCTGTGTGTAATGGTACACTGAGCTGGACAGGACTCACATACTAGAGACCGAAGTAGCAGAGGTGACACACCCTCCAGCTACAAGCTACACTCGTAACACATTTGTGTTGGTCACATGTTATCCTAGTGCATTATGGGTAAGAGAAATCTGGCCATAGTATGAACACAAACAGGCTAAGAACACTACTTGCTAGCTCATAACACAAGTCCAGTCGGTTTGAGTTCCTCGTGCTACACACTCCACACCGTGATGACTGAAACCTTCATATTAAATCATTCAGAAGAAACAGAAAAACCCCACAGATTACTTAGGGTGCTAATACTAACCATCATACTGGCTCTGCATCTCAGTTACAGACAATGTGCTAATACTTTAACAGACTAGAATCTGAGGTCAGGACTATCAGCTGGTGGACATAGGACCGACAGGAGAAAGGAATTTCTCTTTGGGAATTTCTGCCTCGTCCCAGAGATACAAGAGGAAATACGAAACTAACCCCTTCCTTTAAAGTCAAACAGACGTCAAGTGGAAATACTTTAAACATGACCCGGTCATCAGGGGATTCTGTTCAGGACATGACCCGGTCATCAGGGGATTCTGTTCAGGACATGACCCGGTCATCAGGGGATTCTGTTCAGGACATGACCCGGTCATCAGAGCTGAACAGCTTCACAGTTTCCTTTCTACTATATACAAGAGTGTCAGATCTACTGACTTGCACATGCTCCGAGTTTGTTCCTCGGTTAAAGTGGGTGGAGCTAGTGTGTTAAAATGGACTATGTTTAAAATCAGCTGCCTCGTATGTACGGAGGCGTCTGTGGGATAAAAGCCATAGGACCGCAAGGCATTGTGGGTAAGTGCTCAAGACCCTGAAAAGGCTTCAGACGGTGGTGGAGGGTTTTTTTTTTTTTTTTTGGCACATGCTCCGATTTTGTCCCTTGGTTAAAGTGGGTGGAGCTTGAGTTCGATTTCATTTCATCAGCCAATGGGAAACTTGGATTCTTCCGCCAGCTTCTGTATGCTGATTTGCATAAAAGATAAGAGGTTTTAATTACACAATAGCACGTGCTCAGTCCAGTATGTCCAGCTGATGTTAGCGGAAATATAGTGTTCACTTTATAATCGGCCGAACAAGTGTACTCTAAGCTCCACCCTCGTTGACCTACAGATATCCCAGACTCTCGAATGGTCAATCAGAATCCGTCACGCATTTAATACGCAACAAAATTGGCCTTTTATTAAAAAATGCTGAACCCCTCCCCCCCAAATCAATAAACAAGATTTAACGCCAATCTGTGCATCTATTTTTTTTTTCCAGCGCACCTACCGTTAGCAAACCAAACAGCCCTTGAAATGTCTGACCGACACTATTGCACTTCCAGAACCGTCAGGCTGTGGCCTACAACACACACACACAGACACAAGACACACAGGAGTAAGTGCTCGCTTTACCGAGAAAGACCTCTGACAGGTTGTGTGGGGGGGTGTGGCCTCCGTTTACATGCTAACTACACGCTAGGGAAACGGTTTCAGCCTCGAAATAAATAAATAATGAAACATGCTCGTCGAAAAAAGAGGTGGGAAAAGGATCAGAAAAAAACAAAAACAATGATCAGATTTCTGCAGAGCAGAAAACAAACAACAGAGTAGGGATGCAGAACAAAAACAAACAGGAAATACATTTACATTTTGAAATAAACGCCACAAATCGTCGGAGAAGATGGAGGAAATGCTACTCAGAATAAACAAAAATAAATAAATAGGTTTTCTCTGGTTTGGTGTAAACGTCAGGTTTCTATCGAGCGCACATTTTCTTTTAAAGGCAGCGTGTGACAATACTTTAAAATCGCTAAACATACAAATTAGCAAACTTGCACAAAATGGCTGCCCACAAACCGACACACACACAGCCGGGGTGCCAATACTTTAATCTTCAGTTTAAAAAAATAAAAATACAGCAATGTTTTGTTTTTGTTTTTTTTGAGTGCAAACTTGACCAAAAATCCTAAGTTGTGCAACTGAATCTGTCTCAGCCGTGAGCGAGGGCACTAGCACCCTACATAGGGCACAAACAAAAAAGTCAGGAAGGTATTTGGGATTTGCCCCCAATTAGAGCTGGAAGATTTTACTCGGATGACAAGGAATTGTACGATCAAACGACAAAGCAATTAAAAAAAACATTACTGTGAGTAAATAAATATTTTTTTTAAAATAATAAAGTTAACATTAAATTGTTGGTTTCTAGCTCTGCCCACGTTACCCAGGTAACCGAGGGGATGCGTATTCATCACGTGTACTTGGGTCTTCGCGTGGTGGTGGAAAACGGCGTCGACATGGAGGATTATGGGGGAAATTTGGATAGCAGGGTGCGTTACAACTGGTTGGGAATATATCAACCAATGAAAGGAGAGGAGGCGGGACTTGAGACGCCATCTTTGAATCTAGCCATGTTTCTAGCTACAACAGCTCTCTGGAAGGGAAAAAAAAAAAAAAAGTAGTGAGAAATACCCCATCACGATGACGTGCGTTTTAACCGTTTCGTCATGAACACATTTCCGTGAAAAAGGGAAGTGTTCTGCGGCACGTTAGCATGACGTTAAACAGCTTAGCCAGGAGTGTTTCTAGCTAACGTTTATGAAAATGTTCCCAGACCATTTCGTCTCTCACTTCCGCCACTAGCTGTATTAAAACTCCGCCTCTTCACCGCTCACGAGTATTCCTGCTCGAAGACTACGTCTGAGCAACATAAACTGCGTAAATACGGTTAAAGAAACTCTTCTTTAGTGAAGAAAAACAAGTCACACCACATGATGCTGAAGGTCCAGTTACAGCAAAGTGAATCTTCTCCCCTGGTCACTGACATTAACTAAACTAAAAACAGCTACACGAACATCTGCAAACATCAGCCCTTCCTTCATGGTGCCACCGTGATGACGGCCCGAGCGACTCGAAAGGATTTACATGACTAATATTATAAAATACAGCTAATACTAGCCAAACTTCATTAATGATGCTACAGTCGTAATAAATAATACGCTGGAAGAAATAAAAGAGCTGAAACGCCGGCCCTGGGGCAGGTTTACACCCGTAGTGAAGTCGAGTATAAGTTGTTCAGTCAGCTTGGTTTGGAAATAAAGAGGAAGGAAACAGCAGGTGAGCCACCTAGGCATGTACTGAAATCACTGTAACACACTGGATGGATTTTCTTTACTTTAATGGTGTCTGAAACACGGACCGTGAGACGGCGGTGTCAAAATCTTTCAGTATATCGAAATGTGTTTCGATCTGATTATCAGTACATGCCTGCAGCTCCTGTCAGTCTAGTACACTAGATAGTGTGCACTACGAAAAAGAGATGTCTGTATTTAGTGTGTGTGTGTTACATGTTGAGTCGGCGGAGCACGAGGCCCGTGCTGGCCGCTGCCCGGGTGTGTCGTGTGCGGGTGGGGGTGAGGGGAGGTCCTGAAGTGTGTGAGCTTTTGAGGCGTGTTTGGATGGCGGCGGCGGCAGCGGAGTGTGTGTCGGGGGGTTTGATGGGGTTCGGAGGTTCAGACTGAGACGGAGGACTTTGGCCTGCGCACTTGGAATCCAAACCATACCTATTCTCCACATCATCCTCATCCAACACGACCGGGGCGGGGCACATGTCCACCTCATCACCTACACACACATGCACAGGGGAGAGAGGAGGAACAGAAGGAGAATACAATAGAAATGAAGATAAATAAAAACAGGAAGTGATGAGGGACAGAGTGAGAAAGAAAAACGAGAGAAAAAGGGAAAGATGTTAATATCAGACACTCGTTTAAGTGCATTCAACTCTCGTGTGCATAATGACGGAAATGTGACATGCATCATTACTGTACCAGAGGACTGCTGGAACGTTCCGGATCCCATCAGTGTGACGTCACTCAGCGGCTTAATCTTCTGGTCCAACTCGTCCGAGTCGCTGCTGTCCATTTCCTGGTCACTCGACGAACTCTCACTATCTACCGTCGTCTTGGCAACCTTGTGGGGAAGACCTACGCTCCTCCTGACCTTTGACCCAGAATCTGTGACTTCTGCGACTGAAGAGGAGGAAGAGGAAGACGAAGACGAGGATCTCTCTTTGAGTTTCCGTTTGCGTGACGTTCGATCTTGGCAAGGGGGCGTGGTTTTGACCAGGCCGAAGAGGCACTGCTTCCTGACTTCCTGGTTTGTGTCAGCCCTGCCCCCATCGCTGTCGACCCCACCCTCCTCTTCACTGGTGGCCATGGCAGCGGTGGCGGTCTGCAGCAGCACAGCGGGCACTTCGTCCGAGTCAGAGTCTTCGTCCAGGTTGGCGTGCGTGGTATCCGAGCGCCTTCGCCGTGGCGTCGTCTTGACACGAGGAGACCGCTTATTCTCCTCCGCCATCTCCAGCTCGTCACCTTCATCTTCTTCATCTTCGTCGTCTGTGTTTTCCTCCTCCATCGCCGCAGCACCCGTCGCCTCACACTTCTCTTCCACCTTCGCCTCCTCTTTTCCTTCCTTTCCAACAGCCCTTCCTTCCATCTTCTCCACGTTTTCCTTTTTTTCCTCCTCCTTCCTTTGTTCGTTTATCTCCACCATATCAGCAGCACCGGCGTGGGCAGAGCTAGCATCAGCATTAGAGTCAGGATTAACAGAAGACTCCATTGGGACAGGTGTCAGCTTCACCACCAGCTCCTTAGTGACGCCCGAACCTCTCGGAGCCCGGGGTTTCCGCTGCCGAGGTTTTGCACGCTGCCTCCGAGATTCCCGTTTGCCCCCATACAACTCCCGATCCAGAGCTTCCTGTAAACATTTACACACATCAGCCATCAGTTCAGGGCACGTCGCTGCTTCTTAATTAATTACTTAGCGATCTGCAATAAGTTAATCAACAGTTGCTGGAAAATTCCAAAGTCAGCGATATCCGGGTTACCTGCAGGGCGGTGTGTGCCTGGCGAAGGTCCTGCAGGATGGTGCGGAACATCGTGAGTCTCCTGGCTCGGTCCACATCCTCCTCCTCACTCGCTTCCTCGTCCCTCTCGCTCTGCATGAACTCCACGAACGAGCGGTTGAGTGATGTAGTCATGTCCACCACACGCTGCATGCGATCACACAGACCCCTCGAAGGCGCGGCGCTGAGTGTGCCTGCTCCACCACGCCCGGCCCTCTGCTTTCCACGGGCCCCGCCCCCTACTCCAGCCCGTTTGCGAGCCCAGATCTTCTCCAAGTTCTGGAGCACCGAGTCGCAGGCCAACACCAAGTCCATCAGAGGCTCCGGGCTGCACACGTAACAGTACCACTTGCGCTCCTCCTCCAAGATGGCCGACAGCTCCCGCCGCCCAAGGTTCCGCAGAACGCATTTCTTGCAGAAAGCATTGCTGCAGTAGTCGCAGCCAATCAGACTGCCTCCTTCCGCACACCACCTGAAGGAACAGCCAATCACAGCACAGCTCACTTAAATACCACGTCAATCTTAGCCCCTCTATAACACATTGGGGTACAAATAAAACACTGCATATAGATTTGGTCAGTTCCTACCTGCACTGCTCATCCATCCCCTCTGCATCTTTGCTGATGTCATCACTCATGTAGTACTTAAAACAGGACTAGGTGCAAAAAAAAAAAAAACCAACACAAATTTCCTTAAAAACAGATGTCTATCAGCATTATGGGACATTCCACAACATACACAATCACACATGTGAGGACAAACTGCTTATACTGTTAGGCCCCTCTCTCATCCCCACACACACACACACACACACACACACACACACACCTTGCAGATGAGCACTTTGAGTGCAGGGTGCTGGTAGACAGAGTCTCTTTGGAAATGGTTCACCTGCTGACCGCAGGCCGTACAGTTCACTCGCTCGATGTCAGAGCCTCCTAAATACAAACACACACACACTGAGACTAGCGCACACTAAAGAGTTCACCGAGTGCACAGAACCGAATTAAACCCAGTAACCTGATCTAATCTAATCTAATCTAATCTGCATACAGTCCCAGACTCAATCACTGATCAGATCTCATACAGAATTTACAGTAGATTTATTTCACTACAGTAAAGGGCACAGGGTCAGTTATTATAAACTACAGATCACCAGATGGCTGCTGTTTATTCTGTATTTACATTTAATATTTAATTTAGCTATTAGGCCAAAACATTGGGATAAACCCAGTCTTGTGGAAAACGTTATTTTCTGTTTTACATTGGTGAGGACAGAGTAAAGACCAGCACAACAGACAGTTTGAAAACAGAAGGGACAACTAACAGGTCAAGAGAGACAGAAGAGATAAATAAACACGGTTATCACTGTCCGTTTTCTCGTCTCACCTCTCCGTTTGTCCGAGAAGTCTCGGTTTTGTTTCACTCGTTTGCTGCGAAATTCTGGACCTCTGAACTCGTCCCGGACTTCATTAGACACCGGTTCTGGTAACACAAACACCGTACCTGCAACCCACACAGAGAGAGAGAGAGAGAGAGAGAGCGCGCTACAGTTATCATCATGACCAGTGTTATATATTCTCTCACTGTATTCCTGTATTATTACACTTTCTGTAATATTTATGGGTTATTTTTATTCCTATCTAATTTATTTATTAATTTAGTTTCATAAAAATAGATAACTATAACATGACTCATATATGGACATTTAATACAACAAGATTTACCAATACACATTAAAATAAATAAATAAATCATTTCAGCCCTATCCCCTCAGTTCTACAGAACCCAGTGTTCAGCCTTATCCCCTCAGCTCTACAGAACCCAGGGCTCAGCCCTATCCCCTCAGCTCTACAGAACCCAGTGTTCAGCCCTATCCCCTCAGCTCTACAGAACCCAGAGCTCAGCCCTATCCTCTCAGTTCTACAGAACCCAGTGTTCAGCCCTATCCCCTCAGCTCTACAGAACCCAGGGCTCAGCCCTATCCCCTCAGCTCTACAGAACCCAGTGTTCAGCCTTATCCCCTCAGCTCTACAGAACCCAGTGTTCAGCCTTATCCCCTCAGTTCTACAGAACCCAGAGCTCAGCCCTATCCCCTCAGTTCTACAGAACCCAGAGCTCAGCCCTATCCCCTCAGTTCTACAGAACCCAGAGCTCAGCCCTATCCTCTCAGTTCTACAGAACCCAGTGTTCAGCCCTATCCCCTCAGTTCTACAGAACCCAGGGCTCAGCCCTATCCTCTCAGTTCTACAGAGCCCAGTGTACAGCCCTATCTGAGATGATAGGGCCAGTGCTTGGCCACGGCCCCTCAGTTCTCGAGAGCCCAATGGTTTGGCCCCGCCCCTTCAGTTCTCTGGAGCCCAGCGCGTGGCCCTGCCCCCTCAGCAGAAGTTTACAGTAGTGGTAGGTCTTGCCTGTTCCAGAGTCCTGGAGTACACACCTTTTGGCAGGCAAGTCGTGTCCGGCTCACTCGAGTTGACGGACAAGACATCTTCGGTTCCGCTCTCGGAGGATGCGTCAGATTCGTTCAGACCACTGTGTTTCGTCACCACCAACGGCTTCCTGGATTTTACACAACCGGCAAAAATGTGTTAAGTGTACGCTAAATCTACTGCTGTGTAACGGCCATCATTCATCAGGAATAAACAGGACTGACCTTCTGGAACGAGCTGAGGAAGACTTCGCCTCTGAGGAGATGCTGGGCTGCATGCACTAAAACACACACACACAAGTGCTGTCAAGTCAGCAGTGTCACTCACTGGGTTTAATCTGGGTTTGAGAATTAAAAATTCTAATGATCCAAGTCTAATAAACTATAATTACACAGTAACATCCTGAGCCTAATAAACAATCTATTAAACTGGATTAGAAAATAAATCAGTGCTGATGTTCATTTAGAACAGGTTGAAGGTTTTACCTCTTCGGCGGCTCGTGCTACAGCTTGCTGCTGCTCAATAAACTCTTTGGCCATCGCACCTGAGATGTGGACCAGCAACAAAACCCAGTGATTACACTGATCCTAACAGCAGTCCGTAATTCATTCACAGCTGGACAACAGAGTGACTTTTATAAGCAATGACTAGCTCATCAAATCCTCTATGTTCTGAAGTTAAGAGGAATAAAAGATCAGCTCAGAAGTTTCTATCTCCCATTTTGAAGTGATCTAAATATAATATTCTACGTCCATGGTTTTAAATTTAAGACCCATCTCAAGCCTGTTTTGTTTTTTATCTGCTGTCTTATGTGACTCATCCCCATATCATTTCTAGCTACTGATGCAACAGTCCGGCGTTTACGAAACTGTTACAGGTATAAAACACTCACCGCTCCAGTGCCCGGGTAAGCTGTGTTCACCACCCTGCTCAGTGGAAACCGCCAGAAATGTGTGCAGCTTATTGATCAGGAGGCCCAGTTTACCCCCGCCGCCTCTCCTGCTGCCCCCTGCCACGGGTTCGGGTCTGCATCAACAACAACAACAACAACAATAAACATTAAAGAAGACCACAATGCTCTGATGATCCAAACACACTGGACTTTAGTCTTCAATCCATTGATACAATCTAGAGCAAAAAATAAATAAATATAAATAAATAAGATAAGCAGATAAAAGCAAAACCAGTTTGTATAAGTAGTTTATACAACAGTCTGAGTCGGATCACTTTTTCAACCCTGAAAGCTAAATAAATTTATATTACATATATATATAGCCAGACGTTTTGGGACAGCCCTCTAAATCACTGAATTCAGGTGTTGTTTTTCAGGGGTTGGGCTCGGACCCTTAGTTCCAGTGAAAGGAACTCTTGATTTGGGGATGACCCCCTCCTGTTCCAACATGACTGCACACCAGTGCACAAATTCAAGCTCCATAAAGACATGGATGAGTGAGTTTGGTGTGGAGGAACTTGCCCTCAACCCCATAGAACACCTTTGGGATGAATTAGAGCAGAGACTGTGAGCCAGGCCAAAAGTTTTGGGACGTCTGCCTTTACATACACATGAATGTAATATGGAGTATGGCTGAAAGTAAAGCTCCGAAACCTGGATGCCTCTGCCAGGAGGTTCGGACCTGCACACAGAGTGAGCTACAGGAAGCGTGAAAAGGTTGCAGCTTGAAGCCCTGATGTTAAAACCCAAACTAATCTCTTCCACATGGCATTGTTAAAGAACACAGTTTACTAAACGAACAGACGTGATGTATTACAGGCTGCTCTGTAAACTGGTCTACGCTAAACACCAGAACAATTCCAGCTTTCCTCTGAGCTCACAAGTTGTGAACAAGAACACAAGCTAGTTCATTAACAATGTTATCTGACAGCTGATGGGCGTGGCTAATTAACATATTCATATTTGTAAATAATTAAGAATAACATATAATGCAAAATTACAGAAGGTTTGTAGGTGAACTCTTGTTAAAAAGAAATAAATAAAACAAAATATCCTAATTAATCAGTTTTACACACTTTATTACCAGTAAATTTGATTAATTCGGAGAACTAATTAATTAAGGATACGCCCCTTTAGGGGCGGGGTACATACGTTTCTAGAGAGCATCTTATTAGACAGAGAGATAAAATTAGAAATAAAAATGTTTAGTAAAACTGTCATTTTTGTGGGAAAAAAGTCGTCAATTTTTAAGTGAATAAAATGTCTCTTAGCTTTAAAAATATTTCATAAACAAACTTCTGATGTCAAAAACTTAATTATAACGTATATTTTCCACACAGATATTTATAAATTTTTCCGCCTAAATTATTTTTCCTAATTAAATAAAAATTCAAGTCAGGAGCTTCAGCCCACAGTTACCCACTTAGCTTCGAAGCTAATGCTAACCTGTCTGTGGAAAATATTCTTTGTCTATTCAGGTCTTCGTGTTAGCTCGCAAGCTAGCGCTACCCGTTCGGTTAATGCGTCACTGTTTAATGTCGCCTAAAACTAGACTACAAATAATAACAATAATAAATATCGCTGCAGAGAGATGCACTGCATCGCTTTCTTCTGGTGTCGCCTTGCTTTATTTCTTCCATTTATTAGCTTAGCCTAGCGGCTATCCGGCTAGCTCTCCTCTCCATAGAAACCCCGTTCGTTTTGGTTGGCTAGTTAGCCAGCTTAGCTAACCCCAGCCAGTTTGTTTGCCTCTCGTAAACTCCTCCTCTTACCTGAGCACCTCGGCGGACATCCTGCGCTCGGTCTGCGGCTCGCCTTACACCGTGGACTGTGTTCTAAAACTCAAAAGAATTGTGACCATCATCCGTGTTGCTCAAACCTGCGATCAACACGCAAACCTGTTATTATCATTATTCACACAGACTGCGCCATCTTGCCGGCCATAATTTGCGCGCGGCGCATTAAAATGGCCACCAGATTTCGACGCGCTGTCGTCACTTCCTGCTTATGGTCGTTAAAAAAATTAAATAAATAAAAATGACTAACGGAGCGCTAACTAATCTTTAACAAGTTTATAAATCGATAAAAACACACACACAGATTGCATTGTTCACACATTAGATGTGCATAAATCCTAAATCTAACCGTTTTACATGAAGGGAACTGACAAATGCAAGTTGCTAGATAGCTGTGTTGCTAACATGAAGTAAAACTCGAGCCAAATTTGGTGTCCATCTGAATAAAAATTCATTTCTAAACAAATAACTATCATAAGTGAGCACTGACAGCACTTTTAATACTTTAACAATTTCTTTTATCCTTCCGAATAATAACATTGTTTTGCTTCACATTGACCATTTCCAGATCTGTCTGATCATATTTTTGTAAATTATACGGCTTATTGGTTCACTGCTTAAACGTGACATGTATTCGGAACATAAAATGAAAAATCTGTGTTATCTGTGAAAACTGTTCTCTTTCGTCTGTCCCGGGAGTGAGACTCCTGAGCTACCTTATGAGCTCAGGAGCTACCTTACCTGGTAATGAGCTACCTTAAGCTAAAAAGGTTCCACAAACGCATGTGACTGGATAAAGTGCAGCCGTTTCTATTTACCAAATGGTGGTTCATGTTCTAAAAACTAAATTCTGTAGCTACAGCATTTTTTGGAATGAATTTGAACTGCACCTCAGGTCCATCATTAGTGCCTGACCTCACTAATGCTCTTGCGGCTGAATGAACATAAATCCCCACTAGTCAACATCTAGTGGAAAGCCTTCCCAGGGGAGTGGAGCATATTATAGCAGCAGAGGGGGAATATATCTGGAAAGAGATGTTCAGCAAGCACATATGGGTGCCACGGGTTTGGCCATATAGTGGTTCGATCAGCTGACAACATGGGCTCTAAGGTTTACCTCATCTTAGTAAATGTGAGATATCCACAATACCACAAGAACCTGTAGAACTGTTAGAAGTTGATGCAAGTGCATCACCAAGCTGTAATCCAACTAGGTCATGTTAGATCAAGTTGTTTGCTGGTTGAAAATAAGATTAGCAGAACACGTGACTTCAACCGTGAACGTTGTTTTAGTGATGTTTCATTTAGCACGTAGCTTTCGGCACAGATTTAACAACATTAAACGAATCAAAAGATTCATAATACATACAAACTTCCATTCAAATTCTACACTTAAGAAACCAGAAATTTATGTTGTTTTTCATTCACATGTAGTTTATTATGAGTACACACCCCTCACTTCTTTACCTAATAAATGGTTTGAGACCTAGCTATTTCACTTTATGGGGTCAGTCATACATGGGCTTGGGCAAAGAACATACACAAGCTACAGAACGTTCCAGTACTTCAGCTGCTACACACGATTGGTTTAAAAAAGATGAATCTTTTAGTCAGACAAACATATATACAAACATACATACGTACAATCTTACAAACATACAGTACATGCAAAGAGTAAAAAGTAAAAATATTGGCTTCATTAATATATGTATCAAAGCAGTTTTACATCTGATTTACTTCTCCTCTTCAGACGTGGGTTCAGCCATGGTCCATGTGTGTGTTTCGGGTTGTGTGTGTACGTCCGCACGTGTATGTGTATGTGTAGGAATACCGGCGTGTTCTCCTTCCACCTCATGGTCCGACAGCAGCCCGAGTCCCGTGTGACAGAGCTGCCTCTCCAGCGCTGTGATTCGTTGCTTGAGATGGCGCTGAGTGCTCGTGAATTCCCCTAACAAGCGGGCGAAGCGTGTCTGCAGGATGTCCAGAGATGCATCCAAGCGCTCCACTCTTTCCTCTGTGTCTATTACGCCTAGCCCTCCAGCTGCTACACTCTCATCCAGGAGGCCCTGCTTTCTCAGGATTTCCCTTCCACGCTCTTCCAGAACCTTCTGAGCGTCTGGATACTCTATCACAGCCTCCATTAGGTCGTCTTTCGAGAGGCAGAAGAGGTCAGAGTAGCCGATGCTACGTATGTTAGCCGTCCGTCGGTTGCCCATCTTGCTACCTTGAATGTTAAGGATGCTAATTTCACCGAAACAACCGCCAGCAGTTAGCAATGCGAATTGTGTGACACCATCGTCCGCCACCACGGCTAGCTGCCCTTCCTTAATGATGTACATTTCCTTCCCAATGTCACCTTTCCTGCAGATGTAGTCCCCAGGACTGTACACTTGGGGACGCAGTTTCAGGACCAGCTCTACCAGAAGTCCGGCTTCGCAGTCCTGAAAAATGCGGACTTTCTTCAGCGTCTCCAGGTGGACATTGATAGCAATTTCAGCCCGTAGCTTATCTGGAAGGTTCTTCAGCACCTCCTGTTCGTTCACGGCTTTCTTGTTGGTCCAGAGATAGTCGAACCACTTGATA
>NC_080737.1:2752023-2772023 GCF_019097595.1 Hemibagrus wyckioides
CGAATGATTATTTAAACAAAGGGACATTATTTTATTAATTCAACAGAAGGTTTAATTCATCAATTAGAGTCATAGTAAGATGAAGTAGAACAGTCACTGATTATAATTTCATCACATTAATAACTTCATTAATAACTTCATTAATAACTTCATTAATAACTTCATCATTAACATCACCGAAACCGGTGAGTCGAGTCAAATGATCTGAATCACTGAAAAGAGTCAAAATCCCCTTTATTACACTCCTGCTCTGTAACAGCTAAATAAAGATAACCTGCACCCCTGATAATGAGAGATTAGAACTCAGTGGATGGATGGATGGATGGATGGATGGATATATGATGTTTCTGTAGACAGACAGATGGCTTAATGTTATGTTTTATTGGAATTGAAATCATAAATAGATAAAAATGATAAAAATCATAGACAGATAAAAAGGGATAGATAGATAGATAGATAGATAGATAGATAGATAGATAGATAGATAGATAGATAGATAGATAGATAGATAGATAGATAGAAGGACAGGTGGACGGATGGACAGATAGATAGATAGATAGATAGATAGATAGATAGATAGATAGATAGATAGATAGATAGATAGATAGATAGATAGATAGATAGAAGGACAGGTGGACGGATGGACAGACAGATAGATAGATAGATAGATAGATAGATAGATAGATAGATAGATAGATAGATAGATAGATAGATAGATGATGCAGTGTTTAGTTGAGTATTGAACAATGTTTTGCTAATTGGCTCGTCATTAAGGGAAATCCAGACAGCACACACTGCACACAGCAACATCCCAGAAGACACACACACACACACACACACACACACACATTGTGGTCTCAGGAGAAAGTGTCACTGCTGACAACCGACTCACTCACACTAACACACACCAACTCAGTGCTGAGGATGAAGCTCCACTTACCAACCTGTCTCACTGCTTTATTTATTTATTTTGCAATAATCAAAGTGTTCACAGTGTTAGGACTGAGTTAGAGACAAGTTTAACACTTAGTAGAATAATATAAAAGCTCTCTCCACACACACACACACACACAGAGAGAGAGAGAGAGAGAGAGAGAGAGAGAGAGAGTATAACTCTATTGCTTACCTGGTGCTGATGCCGGTGTGTGTGTGTGTGTGTGTGTGTGTTCTTCAGAAAAACGGGACACACACTGACGCTAAAAAAGACGATCCGACCTCACTACACTTCACCACCATACACATTTCCATTCCAACCCGCAGAAAACATCCACACTCTCACATCTGCTCTCGATCAGTTCACAACTCACACACACACACACAGAGAGAGAGAGAGAGAGAGAGAGAGAGAGAGATGAAGCGACAGGGGGACGAGCCTCATTCTCAATGAGAAAGTATTAGACAATTATTACTTTCCACTTAAACAAATGAAGAATATATATATATATATTTTAATAACAGATTAGACAAAGAAAGAAAGAAAAAAGAAGAAGGGATAATTAGGTAAGCAAGTAAACAGCAATTAAAGAAAGAAAGATAGCAAGCAAAGAAAGCTCTACAGACGACTGAATAAGACTTTTATTTAAATTTTTCAATTAAATTCCTGACCACACACACACACACACACACACACCAATCATCATGCTTCATTCTACTGACGCTGAAATCAGTGGACCAATCAGATTGCTCGGTTAGTTGCGTCCCACCCGGGGGCGGAGCTCCGTGAGGCTGAAGTAATGGAGTGACAGTGATATAACTGCAACAATAATTATAAAATAAAATCACTTTAAATAACCTTTAATCCCTAAAAACCTTTTTAACTTTAGTTTCTTGTTGTTTTTCTTTCCTTGACAGAGAAACGTTTGAAAGTGTGAATGTTGCACTTCCGGTTTTTCAGTGATAATTTTAAAAAAAGTGTGTAGCATTTTAGCTAACATCAATCCCCGATCCCTAAATAAAATTCACACTAGACTGCATCAGGTTTATTGTAATTCATTCACAAACACCGAGAGGGATCTCTTTTAGGGAAAGTTCCTCCTTATTAACACTTTATAAAGCAGTCAGTTGTGAGCAGCTCATATCCGGTGTTCTAGAAGCTTCCGCTCTGGACTCTGGATCGCTCTGGAAGTGATTTTCCCAACAAGCACACAGCACACAAGGGTAAGTAATAACTGTTATAAAATATTTATTTCTGCTCTTAAACTGTAGACAGCATTTTCCCCCAATAAACCAAAAACAACATGAAAGAAAATAGAAAGAAAAGAAAATAGAAAAGAAAATAAATAAAGCGTCTTAAAGCTTCCTTTAGAAGTATGCAGGAAATCCCCATCATTCTCCAACACTAACAACACTAGAGACTGAAGTCAGCGTAAAATCAATCAAACAAACAAACAAAAAAATCATTGAGCATAACATCAGCTCTGGTCTTGATTTAGGACACTGAGTGTGTGTGTGTGTAACTTTGTTATTGTTTATAACACACTTTCATTTAAAGTAATCTCAGATTAAACACTTCTGTTTATAATTTCTCTTCATTTCAGCCTAACACTGAAAAAAAAACCTTAGGCACCGCCCACAATTACATCGAGAACAATGTGAAATTAGAAATTAGCCACGCCCCTCTGTTTCCTTTAAAAGGCAACTCGCGTGTCAAATGGGGAAATTACGTTCGCGAATTAGCCACGCCCATCTGTTTCCTTAAAAGGCAACTGATGAGTTGAATGGGAGCGTTTCATTCGCAAAGTAGCCACGCCCCTCTGTTTCCTTAAAAGGTAACTGATGAGTCGAATGGGAGAATTACTCAAACAAAAGCTTTCAAAAGTTCATAACCGCTATCGATTGAAATCAACCCAATTAGCATCAGTCACTGTTTTATTATATTTATTACAGTGTTATAAATCAAGACCATTCCTGAATTCACACTCGGAGCAATACTAGAGTAGAGTAAATATATATATCTACATATGTTTTCCATCATAGTGTTTGGATTAAGGTGGTTTATTAGTGGCCTCTTTGTCCAGAAAGATGAAGCAGGATCGAACAAAATGAATTAGCATGCCTCAGGTGACATGACAGTGCAGGGTCACTGTTTATTTCTCAGAGTATGCCGAAGCTGACCAGACCGCAGAAAGCTGCAGAATAAAGCTCTGTATAAGACACGCTACAGTACACAACAATACACACTCCTCCCCCTGGGGCCTGCGTCCGGGGAGAGTGGACGAGGGCATGTGGAAATCTGTGCTGGACGTCATCTGGACAGCAGATCCTCAGGACATCAGAGAGCCACAAACATGGAGCAGGATGATGATCTTTCTCATACATACCGACACACACACACACACATGCACACACAAACACACACACACGCATGCAAGGGTCTATCCACTTAGACCTGATCTCTGAGCTTAGCCAGCCTCTGAGAGAGTTCATCCTAGAGAAAGAGAGAGAGAGAGGGGGAAAGAGAGAAAGAAAGAGAGAGGGAGAGGGAGGAAGAGAGAAAGAGGGGGGGGGGATTAGTGTGTAACAGTATATATAATCTGTGTGTGTGTGTGTGTGTGTGTGTTCTTACCTGTTCTGTAGATGCCACACTGCTGGCCAATGTTCCTGTCTGTCCCTGTGGAAGCTCCATGTTCAGATCCAACCTACACACACACACACAAACACACACACACACACAATGCATAAACCCATTCATAAAGAGTCAGTTTTGCAGAGGTAGAGGTGTGTGTGTGTTCTCACCCTGCTTCATCTGCCATCTCCTGCATCAGACTGTCCACCTGGTTCTGAAATATGGAAACACAATTTTTACAAACCCATGCAAACATTACATCAGTCCAGTGTGTGTGCGTGCGTGTGCGTGTGTGTGTATTACCTGTGGAGTTGTAAGTGTTGTCGTGCTGCTCATGGTGTCCTCCATCTGTTGTGTCTGAACGTCCAGAGTTTCAAACTGGCGCTCGAATTTGTCCATCAGAGCTGAAATCTGACCAATGAGAACGCAACACCATTACACTGTAACTGGGATCTGACCAATGAGAACGCAACACCATTACACTGTAACTGGGATCTGACCAATGAGAACGCAACACCATTACACTGTAACTGGGATCTGACCAATGAGAACGCAACACCATTACACTGTAACTGGGATCTGACCAATGAGAACGCAACACCATTACACTGTAACTGGGATCTGACCAATGAGAACGCAACACCATTACACTGTAACTGGGATCTGACCAATGAGAACGCAACACCATTACACTGTAACTGGGATCTGACCAATGAGAATGCAATACCATTACACTGTAACTGGGATCTGACCAATGAGAACGCAACACCATTACAATGTAACTGGGATCTGACCAATGAGAACGCAATACCATTACACTGTAACTGGGATCTGACCAATGAGAACGCAACACCATTACACTGTAACTGGGATCTGACCAATGAGAACGCAACACCATTACAATGTAACTGGGATCTGACCAATGAGAATGCAATACCATTACACTGTAACTGGGATCTGACCAATGAGAACGCAACACCATTACAATGTAACTGGGATCTGACCAATGAGAACGCAACACCATTACAATGTAACTGGGATCTGACCAATGAGAACGCAATACCATTACACTGTAACTGGGATCTGACCAATGAGAACGCAACACCATTACAATGTAACTGGGATCTGACCAATGAGAACGCAACACCATTACAATGTAACTGGGATCTGACCAATGAGAACGCAATACCATTACACTGTAACTGGGATCTGACCAATGAGAACGCAACACCATTACAATGTAACTGGGATCTGACCAATGAGAACGCAACACCATTACACTGTAACTGGGATCTGACCAATGAGAACGCAACACCATTACAATGTAACTGGGATCTGACCAATGAGAACGCAACACCATTACAATGTAACTGGGATCTGACCAATGAGAACGCAACACCATTACAATGTAACTGGGATCTGACCAATGAGAACGCAACACCATTACAATGTAACTGGGATCTGACCAATGAGAACGCAACACCATTACACTGTAACTGGGATCTGACCAATGAGAACGCAACACCATTACAATGTAACTGGGATCTGACCAATGAGAACGCAACACCATTACAATGTAACTGGGATCTGACCAATGAGAACGCAACACCATTACACTGTAACTGGGATCTGACCAATGAGAACGCAACACCATTACACTGTAACTGGGATCTGACCAATGAGAACGCAACACCATTACACTGTAACTGGGATCTGACCAATGAGAACGCAACACCATTACACTGTAACTGGGATCTGACCAATGAGAACGCAACACCATTACACTGTAACTGGGATCTGACCAATGAGAACGCAACACCATTACACTGTAACTGGGATCTGACCAATGAGAACGCAATACCATTACACTGTAACTGGGATCTGATCAATGAGAACGCAACACCATTACACTGTAACTGGGATCTGACCAATGAGAACGCAATACCATTACAATGTAACTGGGATCTGACCAATGAGAACGCAACACCATTACACTGTAACTGGGATCTGACCAATGAGAACGCAATACCATTACACTGTAACTGGGATCTGACCAATGAGAACGCAACACCATTACACTGTAACTGGGATCTGACCAATGAGAACGCAACACCATTACACTGTAACTGGGATCTGACCAATGAGAATGCAATACCATTACAATGTAACTGGGATCTGACCAATGAGAACGCAACACCATTACACTGTAACTGGGATCTGACCAATGAGAACGCAACACCATTACACTGTAACTGGGATCTGACCAATGAGAACGCAACACCATTACACTGTAACTGGGATCTGACCAATGAGAACGCAATACCATTACACTGTAACTGGGATCTGATCAATGAGAACGCAACACCATTACACTGTAACTGGGATCTGACCAATGAGAACGCAACACCATTACACTGTAACTGGGATCTGACCAATGAGAACGCAATACCATTACACTGTAACTGGGATCTGACCAATGAGAACGCAATACCATTACACTGTAACTGGGATCTGACCAATGAGAACTTGTTTGTTGTGATGCCATGACTAAATCTGACCAATCAGAAAGGGGCACAGAAATTAAACTTATTAAAATGTGACTCTGACCAATGAGAATGCAGAAATCTGCACTGTGATGTCATAACTGTATCTTTCAAACATCTAGCGCTGCCCCATGATCTGACCTCTGACTAATGAGAGCGCTCCTCACCTTCTCCAGATTCATGCTCTTCAGGGTCGCGTCCATCCCTTTTACAACTCCTGCCATGGATTTAGTGACCTGCGAAAGAGTCAAAGGTCATTCATTATAGATTTTCCAGCATGACACCTTGTCCTTTTGTTTTTTTTTTAATCAGTTTGCGTACCTTGTTCATGGTGACGGCGGTCTGGACTCTCGCCGCCACAGCGTCCACTCTAGCGCTCATTCTCAGGAAGTTCACGGATTGGTTCTTCTGTCTGATGGCGTTCTCGGCATGGATCCGCGCGACTTCCATGTTACCTTTCTGGATTGCCTGGATAACAACACACACAAACACATGACCCAAGGGTTCCTGTAGGGTTCCTGCACAGTTCTTAAACGATGTCGATCAGATCACTCACCTTCTTCACTTTGGCCTTCTCTGCTTTCTCTTCCTTGTCGCATTTCTTTGCGTTTCGCTGCAGCTCTTTGGCTGCGAACTTCAGGTTAAACAAATTCTCTGTGGACGGCGGTTAAGGGCACTACAAGGAAATGTCGGACATCACTGTCCGTGGGCATTTTGCTAACTGGGATCGTCAAGTTTGTGTGAACAGAACTTGCTAGAGCTTTTCTTCTCGGGTGAAAAAAAAAAAAATCAACTTTAATGAGGTAGAAGTTGATCTGCTGCAATCACTGTGCTAGTGAGATTATTCACATGAACACACACACACACTCATTGTCCTTTTCAAGTAATTTAATCTGACAAAACAATTTTTAGGAAAAGTGTACAAACTCCCCGTCTGTATCTTCTGGTTTCCTAACAACAGTGTTCAATCATTTCAAACGTCAGCTATATAGAGCGAGTCCACTCGATGTCCGGCTTGAAAACACAAATTCCTCGGACACTTAAACGCACCAGGAACACGTTTAAACAGCTGAAATTACAAGGTGAAATCAACAACTTCTTAAAATAAACAAACAAAGAACAAACAAAAACATAGCTGGTCATTCAGTAGTGATTCAGCTCGTCTAATATTTAAGGAGAGTTAAGGCGAAACTGAACGAACCTGTATCTCAGGTGAGCAAGACGTCATAGATATACACCTGCCTCAACATCAATACCGATAGAAACCGGAAGTGATTATTGTTTTTTATTTTTAGCATATGATTCTTTACAGAGAAAAACTAAAATAGAAGCATTATTAATCGTTAACGTCTTTATCTCGTGCTAAACAAACCAGGAGGTTATATAAGTGAAAGGAAAGAGTTTAAACGTGATGTTAAACAGCAAAGACAGTAAAGAATTCAGCACCGGAACGGGGAATTTCAGGCTGTGTTCCGAATCACGCACTTCTCCATTACACAGTGCACCGAAAGCCCCGAGTCATCCCGGTATCTCACCACACCGAGGCTCCCTTATCTACCTTTACTGCCCGCTTTGAGACACAGCCTACAGCTCGCTAGCTCACCGTCCGAGGCCCGAGGGGGTTTTTCAACACAAATCCGATAAAAGGATACGTTCCATGTTCGGCATGATGGCTCGCTGGTTCTAGTGGATTCCACAGAGAGATAATTTATATGTACTGTTCCTCAGAGGCTTGATTTTTCTCCTGATTTTTAGCCTCGGTTTCCTCAGAAAGCGCCGCTCGTGCCGACTTCCGCGTCCGCGATAAAAACAACTGGAGTGACGACACGGTCACATGGTGGGAGGGGCCAGGGCGGTGACGTCACCCGCAGACACATAGGCCTCTTTGTTATGTCGGGAATTTCCAACTTAGTATATAAATAAATCTATTAGGATTAATCATTATTAATAAAGAAAAATAAACCAGAATCTGGGGGCATGATTACATTATATATATATATATATATATAGCATATTTTACTGTATATTAATTTTACTGAATATTTATTATATACCACCTGACTAATATTGTGTTGGTCTTCCTTTTGCTGCCAAACAGCCCTGACCCGTCCTGCACTGTGTATTCTGACCCCTTTCTATCAGAACCAGCATTAACATCTTCAGCAGTTTGAGCAACAGTAGCTCGTCTGTTGGATCGGATCACACGGGTCAGCCTTCACTCCCCACGTGCATCAATGAGCCTTGACCACCCATGACCCTGTCTCCGGTTCACCACTGTTCCTTCTTTGGACCACTTTTGATAGATACTGACCACTGCAGACCGGGAACACCCCACAAGAGCTGCAGTTTTGGAGATGCTCTGATCCAGTGGTCTAGCCATCACAATTTGGCCCCTTTGGTCAAACTCAAAGCTCAAATCCTTACACTTGTCCATTTTTCTGCTTCTAACATCAACTTTGAGGACAAAATGTTGACTTGCTGCCTAATATATCCCACCCACTAACAGGTGCCATGATGAGGAGATACTCAGTCTTATTCACTTCACCGGTCAGTGGTCATAATGTTATGGATGATCAGTGTGTGTGTGTGTGTGTGTATATATATATATATGTATATGTATGTCACAACTATTTACATGAAATGGTCAAAAGCAGTTTTAGTCCTTTATTTAAAAAAAAAAAACCCACACTCAGAAACTGTGTACAAAAAGCAGACACACACACACACACACACACACACACGCACACACTTCTTCGTCACAATCACCAACATGAACTGGCCCTGAACTACTTCAGTCTGTTACACATCGGCAGAAACGGGGAGGGGAAAAATAAAAAGTCTCTGGACAGAGTCTGGACTGAGGAGAACGGTGTCGGTCTTCAGACATGACAGATATACAATACTATTGCAGTTACGGCGGTGATTATTGATCAGGAATCACAGTATTGAGGAGTATTGAACATCGTGGCTCCAGGGTCCACTGTTACTGAATGTGATGGTGTGGACATTTAGAAGGAAAGAAAAAAAAAGTACAGGACGTTTCTCCACTGGATTATACACGAGCATGAGCATTAACAGCATGTCCATGTAGATTATTATCATTTTAAACAGAAGGGGAAAAAACAAAGCAATGAAAATACTAAATACAAAAATGTTTAAAAAAAAAAAAAATGAGAAAGCCTTTTTGAAAACATGAAATATTTTTAAAATAACATTTTTGAACTCAATATTTGTAAAGTGAACTTTTATTTCTATAACGTTTTCATCTCACAAGAGTTCCCCTAATATTATTTCATCTCTTATTTCAAGTTTATTGTGATTTTTAAAAAAAATATAAATGAATGTAATTGATTTCAGAATTATTATTAGATCTAGGTCCTGCCTCTGTGTTTATACGTGAAAGAAATTCCACAGAATTCATGATAAACATTACTCAAAGTGAAAATCGTAATATATGTCGTATAAATAATCTACAAAAGTAAATATCTGTATTTTTTTCTTCCTTTCAGCATCATTAAACGTTTTCTGTCAAACTCGTAACCCGAATCCTGAAAGTCAGAAACTTTTACAATCACAGAGAGCCTGTGAACAACCAATAGCGTGGCTCGGTCAGATCGACCTGATCCGATTGGACGTCTGCTCACTGTGTGTAAATTTCCAAACTTTTATTTTTTGAGTTTGATGGTGTTGTTATTTATTTGCAAAACAAGTTATGAAACATAAAAAAAAAATAAATAAATAAATTGGGAAACATATCCTAGAGTGCCGTATTATCACTTCGGGCCCTATGGTGCACCTGTACATAGAAAATAACGTATAATATCGAGTCGAATTTGATCAGCCAATCACAGATATGCGCATATGACATCACGGTTACAGCATACTGAAAGATATTAGAGGTAATATATTTGTTAGCTAAGCTAACTAGTGCTGCATTTGTGTTGCTGGCTAGTTTTGCTAATGGTTCATCAAGCTTTAAAACAAATCTGGAGCGTGATTGGCTGATGGAACCGACCCTCAGCTGTGCTGACCGACACCTCAACCACATAGCAATTACATCTGAAAACCTTTTTGGTTACAGAGGAACCCGATAGGAAGAATACAATAAACAACGCCAAGGAGCAGTGAACGCACCACGGGGATGTCTACAAGCCTAAGGTTAAATAAGTTACCTCATAAATAGGAAAAGGATCCAGTTTAAATGACTTTTCACCCACCAAAGTTTTTCACACACCAAAAATGAACCTGTTGACCAATAGGAATCACCATTTATTTAAAAAACAAAACAAAAAAACAAACAAAAACAAAACAACAAACGGAACAAACAAAAACACTCCCTGCTGAATCAAGAGAGTGGAGATCCGCAAGATCCGGAAGATCTCATGAGTCCTTAGATTGGCACCACTTCCTGTTTTCAGAGGTCAAATTCCAAAAAAAATATATTTATGAGAAATAAGAAAGGAAAATGAGTCATTCTATACAAAAAACAAACAAACAAAAAAACAAACAAAACGTCTACCATCAAAATCAGTCAATCCTTCTGCTGCTCCGATTTTCCCTCGGCTCTAGTCTGTGTAGACTCTCGACCAATGAGAAGCCAGGATTTAGAGCCCGCCCAAACTCCTTTTTTCTTTCTTTTTTGACCAATCAGCTGCCGTAACATGTGCAAACATCACTGGATCGGTTTGAGTTAATAATCATGAATTAAAGTGTGTAAAGTGTATAGTACAAATATAAATATACTCCATAATAAAAACAGTGTGTGTGTGTGTGTGCGCAGACACTCGGTCTATCGATGCTCTCGATGCTCGCGTGGGCAGGAAGTCAAGGTCATGACCAGGAAGTAGTTCATTCATCTTGGAAGATTTGAAAAAATAAATAATAATAATAATAAAAAAAAACAAAAATCCAGGATGTGTCCCAAATGCTAGCATTTAAACAGTAGCATTCTCACCAGAATTATAAATATAAGCTAACGATAAAATGTTAACAAATTAATCAGTTAGCAACGTTGCCGCACTGTTGTGTTGAGTGACTCGCTAAGCTAACATCGCTAGTAATCACCGGCTAGCACAACAGCACTCTAAACACAAATCAGAACACTGAAAACAAATGACTATCCCTAACTTTATTGGATTACGTAAGCATTAACGTACTGAACACATGCCTGCAGTGCATCATGGGACGCCACCGAGGGACCACTCAGAAAAAACCCCAAAACAAAACAAACAAACAAACAAAAAAAAAGCATGGAGACGATCTCGTCAGAAGACATTTGGGATGTGTCGCGAAATGGTCAACATTCTAGTGAGAACACTAGCGAGACTGGCGTTTGGGACAAATCCCAGGTATGTGATGGTGAGAGACAGAGAGAAGAAAAAAAAAAGAGAGGGAGAGAACAAAGAGATAAATAAAGGAGAAAACTAGTCAGTGTGGTGGAGGAGGGGGGCAAAAAACTTTTGCTAGCAGGCTGTTTCGAGACAGAAAAGATTAGATTTAGTAAAAGGCAAGTGCACTATTTAGCTGAGAACTATGCGTTTTACATTACCAGCAAAATTCCTCTCAGAGGTTCGGACCAATCAGAGAGCACCGCTTCGTTTTCTGCATAGCAACAAGAAGCTGATTGGATGTTACCTCACCCGGCTGATATCTTCATGATTTCCCCACACGGCCTGACTGAATCTTAATGTCCCAAATCATGGGATGATATTAATCCAGTGAACTTATAAAACTTAACATAATTTAAAAAGACTGCTTCATTAAAGGATGAACTGAGGAAAGAGAACGCTCAGGAGAACAGCCAATGGCGTCGCAGGCTTGGATAAATTCGGCTTAGCGGCATGGATCTGATTGGCTGGATCTGAAAAAGCTCCCCCACATGTGATGGGAAAATATTACGTTTCTTTTTTAAACATGTTTAATACCAAAGTCTGATTTAGAAAGGTGGACTAGATCCATACAGCTTCATATTAATGAAAGTGGGAATTCATTTCAACCAATCAGACGACGAGCCTGTTGACAACCAATGATTTCACGCTGTCGGATTAAATCTGCCTGGCGACAAGGAGCTGATTGGACGTTCTCTCACAGCGGTTGAATCCTGTTAAAGTGTTTAAATAAAAATAAAGAACGAGTGCAAGAGAACAGTCTGTAGAGGAGTTGAGGAATAGTTTTGTAAGAAAAAATAATAATAATAGAAAGCTACAGCTAGCTTGAGGGAATGAAAGTCTCGGGTCGCGTCCCAAAGCAGATAGAACTGTACTGAACTCTATAGTGAAGTTTAAAGCCATTGTTTTTTACTGTTCAGTACAGAAAGATGTGGTTTGGGATGGAAACCTTTGGCTAGCTGGCGAATGTACCATTTATTACACAGGGGGTGAGAGAGAGGGGGAGAGAGAGAGAGAGACAGAGAGAGAGAGCAGCACCATCATCCTGCATGTGAAGTACAGTGACTTGATTTAAAAAGCACCACGCTGGCAAATGAAGCCAGAAGAGAAGACATGAGAGAGACAGACAGGGAGACAGGGAGAGAGACAGACAGGGAGACAGGGAGAGTGAGGGAGACTCCTCGATGCTCTGGCCCACAGTAAGGCTGGTTTGGTTCGCTGGACACCAGAGTGAGACGGGGTCAGCACCACAAGCTCCAGAGTCGTAAACAAAAGTCTCGTTAACAAAAACAAAATAAAATAAACAAAAGAGAAGAAAAAAAACATCTGTACAATAACAGCTACAAAAAAAAAATATCCCTGCAGTATTGCTGTAGTGAAGTCCGAATGTCTGAGGTTGCTTAAAAAAATATGTCCGAAAGGTCAAAGGTCAGTGCGACCAGCCCATCAGATGGCTGACCCTTGCTCTCTCGGTCATGCGGCGGATCCTTCCTGAACGCGACGTGCCCAGGTTGAGTGGGTCAGCGGCGGGGGCGTCGTCCTCAGAGTCGTCGTTATAGACTACGGTCCGTCTCCCTTGGTTACGCGTGTTTACACGCCCTGCTTTCACTGTTCTCTGATTTGACCTTTGGCCTCTGGCAGGAAGCTGAGGTTGTGGATTCGTTTCCTCTTCCTCCTCACCTTCCTCCTCCTCCTCCTCATCGTCGTCTTCTTCTTCCTCCTCCTCGTCCTCCTCCAGCACCTGCCCTTCTTCTTCTTCTTCTTCTTCTTCTCTTCCTCTTCCTCCTCCTCTTTCTACTACTTCTCCTTCTTCTTCTTCTTCTTCTCCCTCATCTTCCTCATTTTCATCCTCTTCCTCGTCCTCTTCCTCATCCTCGCTCGGGGCTGCTTGGACTTGCGTCTGTTCCCTACGTGCACGTTTGAGGCACTCGGTCATTTCCTCTTCTTGCCCTGTTCTTTTGCGTTTGGCGTTCAAGGTAAAGCTGGAGGCGGCCATCTTGGTTTTGCGTGCCTGGGAGAGGCGTGACGCTTTGCTGTAGTCGTGGTCTCCACCATCGGCGAAGCTGCCCACGTCGGCGTCACTCGCCTCACTCTCAGAGGAAGAGGATGACGAAGATGAGGAGGAAGAGGATGAAGATGATGATGACGACGACGATGAAGATTCTGAGCTCCCGGAGTCCGAGGAGTCTCCCTGTCCCGGCCGTCTGCGTGACCTTCGACCTCCATTAGTCAGCGGTCCGTTGCAGTGGGTGTCTGCACACACACACACACACACACACACACACACACACGCACGCACATGCACACACGCGCGCACAGACACGCGCGCACACACACAGACACGCGCGCACACACAGACACGCGCGCACACACACAGACACGCACGCACAGACACGCGCGCACACACACAGACACGCGCGCACAGACACAGACACGCGCGCACACACACAGACGCGCGCACACACACAGACACGCGCGCACAGACACAGACACGCGCGCACACACACAGACGCGCGCACACACACAGACACGCACGCACAGACACGCGCGCACACACACAGACACGCGCGCACAGACACAGACACGCGCGCACACACACAGACGCGCGCACACACACAGACGCGCGCACACACAGACGCGCGCACACACACAGACATCATTAATATTAAGTTCACAGGGTAGATTTGCGGAGAGAGTTGATGTTGTGAGAGTGTACCTGCTCTCTTGCTCAGAGATCTGCTGCGTGTGACTCTGTTACTTGCCGGATGACCGGACGATGAGGATGACCGCGAGGAAGATGAAGGCTGACTGTCTTCATCAAGAGCAAGGTTCAGGTCTGATGGAGATGATGAAGAAAATACATAGATTACACTCGCGCACTCACACACACACACACTCACTCCATCACACACACACACATACACACACACACACATACACACACACACTCACACCCACTCACTCACACACTCACTCCATCACAGTCACTCTCACTCCATCACAGTCACTCTCACTCCATCACAGTCACTCTCACTCCATCGCACTCACTCCATCTCACATACTCACTCTCACTCCATCACAGTCACTCTCACTCCATCGCACTCACTCCATCACACATACTCACTCTCACTCCATCACACACTCACTCCATCACACATACTCACTCTCACTCCATCACACATACTCACTCTCACTCCATCACACATACTCACTCTCACTCCATCACACATACTCACTCTCACTCCATCACACATACTCACTCTCACTCCATCACACACACACACACACACACACTCACTCCATCACACACTCACTCCATCACACACACACACTCACTCCATCACACATACTCACTCTCACTCCATCACACACACACTCACTCACTCCATCACACACACACTCACTCCATCACACTCACTCACTCCATCACACTCACTCACTCACTCCATCACACACACTCACTCACTCCATCACACACACTCTCACTCACACTCACTCCATCACACTCACTCCATCACACATACTCACTCTCACTCCATCACACACACTCACACACACACACTCACTCCACCACACACACACACACTCTCACTCCATTACACACACACACTCACTCCATCACACATACTCACACACACACACTCACTCCATCACACACACACACACTCACTCCATCACACACACACACACTCACTCCATCACACATACTCACTCTCACTCCATCACACACACACACACTCACTCCATCACACTCACTCACTCCATCACACACACACACTCACTCACTCCATCACACACACTCACGCCATCACACACACACTCACTCACACTCACTCCATCACACTCTCCATCACACATACTCACTCTCACTCCATCACACACACTCACACACACACACTCCATTACACACACACACTCACTCCATCACACATACTCACACACACACACTCACTCCATCACACATACTCACACACACACACACACACACACACACACACTCCATCACACACACACACTCACTCCATCACACATACTCACTCTCACTCCATCACACTCACACTCACTCACACTCACTCCATCACACATACTCACTCTCACTCCATCACACTCACACTCACTCCATCACACTCACTCCATCACACTCACTCCATCACACTCACACACACACACACTCCATCACACACACACTCACTCACACTCACTCCATCACACATACTCACTCTCACTCCATCACACTCACACTCACTCCATCACACTCACTCCATCACACATACTCACACCCACTCCATCACACACACACACACTCACTCCATCACACACACACTCACTCACTCCATCACACACACACACACTCACTCCATCACACACACACTCACTCACACTCACTCCATCACACATACTCACTCTCACTCCATCACACTCACACTCACTCCATCACACTCACTCCATCACACACACACTCACTCCATCACACTCACTCCATCACACTCACTCCATCACACTCACTCCATCACACTCCATCACACATACTCACACCCACTCCATCACACACACACACACACTCACTCCATCACACACACACTCACTCCATCACACACACACTCACTCCATCACACACACACTCACTCCATCACACACACACACTCACTCCATCACACACACACTCACTCCATCACACACACTCACTCCATCACACTCACTCCATCACACATACTCACTCTCACTCCATCACACTCACTCCATCACACTCACTCCATCACACTCACTCCATCACACATACTCACTCTCACTCCATCACACTCACTCCATCACACTCACTCCATCACACTCACATCCACTCCATCACACATACTCCATCACACTCACATCCACTCCATCACACATACTCACTCTCACTCCATCACACTCACACCCACTCCATCACACATACTCACTCTCACTCCATCACACATACTCACACTCACTCCATCACACATACTCACTCACTCCATCACACTCACACCCACTCCATCACACATACTCACTCACTCCATCACACTCACTCCATCACACATACTCACTCTCACTCCATCACACATACTCACACTCACTCCATCACACATACTCACTCACTCCATCACACTCACACCCACTCCATCACACATACTCACTCTCACTCCATCACACATACTCACACTCACTCCATCACACATACTCACTCACTCCATCACACTCACACCCACTCCATCACACATACTCACTCTCACGCCATCACACTCACACCCACTCCATCACACATACTCACTCTCACTCCATCACACTCACACTCACTCCATCACACACACACACTCACTCCATCACACTCACACCCACTCACTCACTCACACACTCACTCCATCAGTCACACTCACTCACTGCATCACACTCACTCTCACTCCATCACACATACTCACTCTCACTCCATCACACTCACTCCATCACACTCACTCCATCACACTCACATCCACTCCATCACACATACTCCATCACACTCACATCCACTCCATCACACATACTCACTCTCACTCCATCACACTCACTCCATCACACATACTCACTCTCACTCCATCACACATACTCACACTCACTCCATCACACATACTCACACTCACTCCATCACACTCACACCCACTCCATCACACATACACACTCACTCCATCACACTCACTCCATCACACATACTCACTCTCACTCCATCACACATACTCACACTCACTCCATCACACATACTCACTCACTCCATCACACTCACACCCACTCCATCACACATACTCACTCTCACTCCATCACACATACTCACACTCACTCCATCACACATACTCACTCACTCCATCACACTCACACCCACTCCATCACACATACTCACTCTCACGCCATCACACTCACACCCACTCCATCACACATACTCACTCTCACTCCATCACACTCACTCCATCACACATACTCACTCTCACTCCATCACACTCACATCCACTCCATCACACATACTCACTCTCACTCCATCACACTCACACCCACTCCATCACACATACTCACTCTCACTCCATCACACTCACTCCATCACACATACTCACTCTCACTCCATCACACTCACTCCATCACACATACTCACTCTCACTCCATCACACTCACATCCACTCCATCACACATACTCACTCTCACTCCATCACACTCACACCCACTCCATCACACATACTCACTCTCACTCCATCACACTCACTCCATCACACATACTCACACTCACTCCATCACACTCACTCCATCACACTCACACTCACTCCATCACACTCACACTCACTCCATCACACTCACTCCATCACACTCACTCCATCACACTCACACCCACTCCATCACACATACTCACTCTCACGCCATCACACTCACACCCACTCCATCACACATACTCACTCTCACTCCATCACACTCACTCCATCACACATACTCACTCTCACTCCATCACACTCACTCCATCACACATACTCACTCTCACTCCATCACACTCACATCCACTCCATCACACATACTCACTCTCACTCCATCACACTCACACCCACTCCATCACACATACTCACTCTCACTCCATCACACTCACACCCACTCCATCACACATACTCACTCTCACTCCATCACACTCACTCCATCACACATACTCACACTCACTCCATCACACTCACTCCATCACACTCACACTCACTCCATCACACTCACACTCACTCCATCACACTCACTCCATCACACTCACTCCATCACACATACTCACTCCATCACACTCACTCCATCACACTCACTCCATCACACTCACACTCACTCCATCACACTCACACTCACTCCATCACACTCACACTCACTCCATCACACACACACTCACTCCATCACACATATACACACACTCACTCCATCACACATATACACACACTCACTCCATCACACATATACACTCACTCACTCCATCACACATATACACTCACTCACTCCATCACACATATACACTCACTCACTCCATCACACATATACACTCACTCACTCCATCACACATATACACTCACTCACTCCATCACACACACTCACTCACTCCATCACACACACTCACTCACTCCATCACACACACTCACACTCACTCGCTCAAACACACAGTCGCTCGCTCAAACACACAGTCGCTCGCTCAAACACACACATGCTCGCTCAAACACACACATGCTCGCTCAAACACACACATGCTCGCTCAAACACTCACCTTCAGAGGGCTGTTGTGAGCGGGTCCTGTTGGGCTGCTGAGGAGTTTTAGTTTTCTTCACTGACTTGGTTTTCCCTTTGGGACTGCAAAAACACAAACACTCTTAAATTATTTCTATTAATTACTCTCCATCCTACACATTATAATCATGTAAACAAAAACACCCAAAAACAAACATACTTCATGTTTAAATTCTGTAAAATGTTTATTAATAAAAACTGGTCATGGGCTGAAATGATGGAAAGTGAAGAAAGCTCTATTTTGGTGTGTAAAGTAAATTCCCTTCCTGCTTCGACACTTACCATCATACCTAGAGCTATAGACATGACCATACAGCAGAGTGGAACGATTTAGAAATAACATAGAAGTGTGTGTGTGTGTGTGTTACCTCTCTGGCAAGGAATTTTGCAGTCTTTTGCTGTAGCTGAGTCTCTGCTGGCAGCGTCTCTGGTTCTGGACGGCCACCTTGTAATCAGAGATGATGGAGATGATCTGGTGCTCGAAGAATGCTGACAGGCTCAGAGTCATGCTGTAGATCTGGGAGAAAAATACCATCTGAAATTTACTAACCAAAAGAAAATCTCTATATAGTGATCCCTATATAGCTAAATCTTCATATAGTGCTCTCTCTATCTCTATCTCTCTCTCTCTCACCCGGGACTTCTTGTTAGGCGTGTACGCTTTGGAGTTGCTGAAGATGAGCCGGACATCTTTGGCGAACTCTATGGGATTCTCGTAATTTCCTCCCACCAGAGTCTCCATCACTGTGCCCAGGTCCATGGGCGTGTCTATGATGTCTCTGTAGTCCTGCACGGAGACAGAGGAACGCGGGGTCAATCGATAAGCCCAACGTAAGTCTGTAAAGACTGACAGAAACGGATGCTCGGGTTAGTTACCGGGTAGGTGAAGAGGTCAACGGGTTGGCGGAAGGGTTCAGAGTCGGAGCTGGCGATCATCCTCCTGAGCAGCTCTCTACACTGACCGAACCACGCTCGCACATCCAGCACCACGCCCCGCTGATGAGACAACTGACCTGACCGCTGGAGAAAAGGAGGGTTTTATATTCCTGCTGTTCAGAGGAAATTACATTTGGAGGACATTGATGCTAAAAAGTAAGCTTACTTTCTGACTGGTCGACGTGCCTGGAGTGTCAGAGTCGATGTCAACATCCTCCTAGGACACACACACAGTTTTAACAGAACACAGTCACACTCTGCACTGGCAAACACGCACACACTCACACACACTCCTCA
>NC_080737.1:2777023-2782023 GCF_019097595.1 Hemibagrus wyckioides
GCTCCACGCCAGCAGATCCCGTTCAGTGGCCATCTGACTGCGGGGGGCGTTATTGTGCATCTGTCGAACCCCTTCGACCTGACCGCTCCTGCGCAGGCCGACATTAGGGGGCGACAGAGGACCACCTGCTGCTTCACCACCTGACCAAGAAGAAGAGCAAGTCGATCTGTTACCACAGAAACAACGTAATGTTCCAGAACGAGTTGCTGTTAAAGAAAACACATCTCTTCTGACCAGGTCAGAGTCCAGAATTCAGCCGCACTCTGGTTAAAAAGCCATGTTTTCATTCTAAAATATTGAGCAGTACTGTAGTATTCCAACCTGCGCCCTGGTTTCCTGAGTTGAGTCTCTCGTCTTGCTGATGCTGTAGCTGCCGGATCAGACTGTCCAGTGGGCTTTCTTCCTGACCGTCATCCGCCGTCTGCTGCCCAATCACCTGCTCCACCACCTCTCCATCACCTAGGTGAAATTAAAAGGGTTGGAATGGGGGGTGTTATTGTTTAATATTACCGAAACTAAACCGTTTTATTCCTTTTTTAACAAGAGCAATCACTTGACTGTGTACCGTTAGCCATGTATCCTAGCTGAGGCACCAACTGCTCCTCCTTGCAGTTCTCTCGGCCAGGAACGAGGCGCTGGAATCTGGGAGGGTGCGGATTCCCGTCCACGTCCACGAGGAACGGTGGCGGCATGAGGTGCGGCGCTTGTTGCGTCTGCTCGTCCAGGACGTAGTTATTGGAGTCACGGATCAACGGCCGGAAATCCGTATGGAAGAACATCTGATCCGGAATCTGGGAAACAGCCACAGATGGGGTGTGTTTATGGCCTTTGTTTTGAAACCCCACAGCTTCACGGTCTCTTGCACACACTAACTCACCTTCTCATAAGGCTGACTGCAGCCGAAGCCGAAGATGAGCAGGTGCCCGTGCGAGTCTGTGCAGGCAAAGTGCTGACCATCAGCCGAGAACTTGCAGTCGAACACTGCCCCATGACCCTGACCTTCAATCTGAGACAGAGGGAAAGAGAGGAAAGTAGAAAGAGATTAGAGACATCACCAGGTACCAATCTGAATCAGAATATCACTTAGCTGCATCTGATAACCAGCGTCAGCGTCTATAAAACATGGATCCTTAAACAAAGATCCCTCAAAATGTAGGCACAGACATCTTAAAGATCTTAAACAGCACAGGCAGGTCATGCTCAAATCCTGCTAATGACCACAGAGGAGAACCTCTCACTCACCATGTTGAAGAAGTTCCTAATTTTGTTGCCTTTGCTGAGGTCCCAGATGTAGATGTTGCCATCGTGGCCAGCGGACAGCATGATGCGCCAGTCGAAGGGGTGGGGCTCCAGGACGAAGACCTCGTCGTCATGACCCTGCAACCAATCAATGCACAGGGTTTTTATACTGATCCTAACAATTCAAACACACACACACACACACACACACACACACACACCGAGAGCACATGTAGCAGCTGGCCGTTTGTGGAGCTCCAGACTTTGAGGAGTAAGTTGGAGACGGCGGTGACCACCGTTCGGTCACCGCGGTCCCATGCTACCATGGTAACCACCAGCTTGGTGGTCTTGTCCTCCCCTGATGCTGCGGAGCTCCTATAACACACACAGACACACAGAAATCACTTCAATATAGAACAAATAAATATCTGATCATTTTTATGTCTGTTTCTCTTTACTGCATCCAATTAACTCGTAAATGTTCTCTCCAGTAAACATCATGTAGACTGACCCGGGCAGTTTGGTGCTCATGTCCAGCACCATGCTCTTCCACTCCTGCTGCTGGTACTGCCAGATCCGCGCCGTTCCGTCCCGACTGCCGCTCACAAAGCGCAGACTGAACGCAAACACCACACACAGTCTTTAATAAGAGCACAAGAAGAGGAAAGCAACCAATCAGGATGCAGCAGAAAAACCTCACCTGTCCGTGTTATTGCAGAACTGAACGGCAACCACTTTATCCTGAAAAAAAAAAACCCCACACAAACATGAAGAAGTGGTCAACAAAACGGTCACTGTTTAATAGTTTACATTAAGAAGGTCAAATTAAAACAGTTGCACACGTCAGCAACTAATCTGGGCAGTTCAAGAAGAAAAGTCTGGCCTCTGAACCGGTCAGTTCTTGAAAAGGTGTGACCTCAGGACACAAAGGCGTGGCCTTCCAAAGTGTAAACAGCTTTATTGTTTCTCTCTCTCTCTATCTCTCACCTTTTAAACATAACATCTCCTTTACATCCAGCCTCTATTAATCTCTTCACCTGTCTCACCTATCTGTCCACCATCAACAGGTTGAAAAAGTTCCTTACTGTGTGCAGGTCCAGGTCTGACAACTTCACCGGGGTCTCAGCACCCAGGTAATACACCCTGATCACATGATCCGTCCCTCCGGTGGCCAGAAACATCCCACCTGAGGTCAAAGGTTAAGATTAGAAAAAACTGCATCAAGTTAATGTCTGCTTTAGGGTCTGTGTCTAATCTTCATGTGTGTACTTACCGGTACTGAAGGAGCAGCATGATATCTGAACCCCGGGACGGGACCGCTCCACAAACTTCACCGGCCTGTCTCTGTAAACACACACACACTCGTTCTAATAACTTCCTAACACAACGCAGTGAGACAGATTTCTAAAAGAAAGACATGAGACACTTACGAGAACTTCATGGCGAGGCTGTTCCACTGCCAGAAGCAGACCATGCCGTCGGCTCCTGTCGAGGCCAGATAGCGTGTAGAACCCACAGAGGATGGAGAGAACTGCAGACACAGAGGGGAAAAATAAATAAATGTGCTCCTGCCATCAAATGCCCCTGGTAACTAATCACAGCATGGAGGTCATCCAAACAGCCTGATAAACAATGGGACTACACTTCCTGCCAAAAACACCACCTTAACCAAGCGGACCGCAAATACCCCGGGTTACAAATGACCATGGATGTGGCTCGCAAAAGATCTACACAGTGTCACAACACACTGATACATGATCACACACACACACACACACACCTGTATGGAGGTGATGGAGGCGGTGTGTGCCTGTAGGACAGTGATGGGTGCGCAGGTTCGGAGGCACCACACTCGGATGACTTTATCACAGCTGGCAGAGGCAATGAGCGTGTTCTCGTAATTCACTGCCATGTCGGAGATCTCGGCTGCGTGACCTCGCAGTGTCGCCAGGAGACGCCCATCGTCTGTCGCCCAGATCTTCACCAGGCAGTCGTCTGAACCCTGACACACACAGATATATACAGACACACAGGTATATAGAGACACAAAGATATGCACATTATATATTATATATATATATATATATAAATAAATATAGAGAAAGAGCTATGCACGAAACCCTGAAGGAAACAGAAACACTATTGAACGCAAAAAATCTAGAGCCTCTCTCACACACACACACACTCTGTACCGTAAAGATGCGGCGGCCCGTCCGGTCGAAGGCCACGCAGTACACCGAGGACAGGTGTCCCAGAATCCTCCTGTGCATCTTCATGTGCTGGTAGGTGCAGGACGGGAGGGCGTGACCCAAGCGAGCCACCCCGGTGGCCTGGCGACCGCCGATGATTGACACTGTACAGGAGAGAAGAAGTGTTTCAAGCTCTAGTAGGTTCAAAGGCAGCATAAAGTAACTGTCTGTGGGCGGGGCTTACCGATATTCGGTGGTTTGGGGAAGTTGATTGGCGGTTCGGGGGGCCGCCCCCTGTGCAGAGCAGCTACGGCAGAACCCGTCCATACTGTGTGGGAAGAACCTGGGGGGTGGGGTGGGGGGGTAAGAAGCATAAAAAGAGGGAAGAAAGGAGTGTAAAAGGGGAATGAAATGAGCAGGAGGAGAAAAAATTGATGGAAAGAGAGGAGTAATAGATGAAAAGAAGAGAGACAGAAAAAATAGAAAGAGAAAGGGAATCCAAAGAAAGAAAAAGAGATTGAAGAGATGGAAAACAGGCATGATGAAAGAATAAACACAGAGTTCAAACAGAAAGAAAATACACAGAAAAGAGAAATAAAAGTGTGGGTAATGAATACTGAAGGGGTGTGTGTGTGTGTGTGTGTGTGTGTGTGTGTGTGCGTGTCTCACTCTTGGCAGTACGCAGTAGAGACTGTCGGCCGCTCCCCAGCAGACTGCGGAGCCCAGGGACACTCGGGGGGACGTGTGCATCCACTAACGGACACAACTGCTCACACACACGCAACAAGTAATCCGCTGGGATGTGCTGATTCAGTGCCACCTACACACACACACACACACACACACACACACACACAGTACAATACAAAACAATGAGCCATGTGCCACAGCACTCTCATTTGTCTGGCATTTACAGCAGCTATAACACACGTCACAACAGGAAGTAACAGACAGAGACAAACTGGAAGTGACATCACAACACGCCAGGGAGTTCAGATAGAAGGACAGTGTGTGTGTGTGTGTGTGTGTGTGTGTGTGAGAACTCTAGAGGCAAACTTTACTCTTTAAATACTTTAATGTTACACAAGACTAGTTTGTGTATAGTCAAGACAAGTATGCACCGCCTAACACACACACTGAACAGACACATATGACAGTATACACAAACTCTCTCACACACACACCTACACCCACTAAACACACAACATAGACACATATGACAAAATACACAAACTCTCACTCTCACACACACTATACACAAACTCTCGCCCACACACACAGTATACACAAACTCACTCTCTCTCTCACACACATATACAGTATACACAAACTCTCTCTCTCTCACACACACACATACAGTATACACAAACTCTCTCCCACACACACACATATACAGTATACACAAACTCTCTCTCTCACACACATATACAGTATACACAAACTCTCTCCCACACACACAGTATACACAAACTCTCTCTCTCTCACACACACACATATACAGTATACACAAACTCTCTCTCTCACACACATATACAGTATACACAAACTCTCTCTCTCTCTCACACACACATA
>NC_080737.1:2787023-2794523 GCF_019097595.1 Hemibagrus wyckioides
CACACACATATACAGTATACACAAACTCTCTCTCACACACACACACATATACAGTATACACAAACTCTCTCTCACACACACACATATACAGTATACACAAACTCTCTCTCTCACACACACACATATACAGTATACACAAACTCTCTCTCTCACACACACACATATACAGTATACACAAACTCTCTCTCACACACATATACAGTATACACAAACTCTCTCTCACACACATATACAGTATACACAAACTCTCTCTCACACACATATACAGTATACACAAACTCTCTCACACACACACATATACAGTATACACAAACTCTCTCTCTCACACACACACACATACAGTATACACAAACTCTCTCTCACACACACACATATACAGTATACACAAACTCTCTCTCACACACACACATATACAGTATACACAAACTCTCTCTCTCACACACACACACATACAGTATACACAAACTCTCTCTCACACACACACATATACAGTATACACAAACTCTCTCTCACACACACACATATACAGTATACACAAACTCTCTCTCACACACACACATATACAGTATACACAAACTCTCTCTCTCACACACACACATATACAGTATACACAAACTCTCTCTCACACACATATACAGTATACACAAACTCTCTCTCACACACATATACAGTATACACAAACTCTCTCTCACACACATATACAGTATACACAAACTCTCTCACACACACACATATACAGTATACACAAACTCTCTCTCTCACACACACACACATACAGTATACACAAACTCTCTCTCACACACACACATATACAGTATACACAAACTCTCTCTCACACACACACATATACAGTATACACAAACTCTCTCTCTCACACACACACACATACAGTATACACAAACTCTCTCTCACACACACACATATACAGTATACACAAACTCTCTCTCACACACACACATATACAGTATACACAAACTCTCTCTCACACACACACATATACAGTATACACAAACTCTCTCTCACACACACATATACAGTATACACAAACTCTCTCACACACACACATATACAGTATACACAAACTCTCTCACACACACACATATACAGTATACACAAACTCTCTCACACACACACACATATACAGTATACACAAACTCTCTCTCTCACACACACATACAGTATACACAAACTCTCTCTCACACACACACACATACAGTATACACAAACTCTCTCTCTCACACACACATATACAGTATACACAAACTCTCTCTCTCACACACACATATACAGTATACACAAACTCTCTCTCACACACACACATATACAGTATACACAAACTCTCTCTCACACACACATATACAGTATACACAAACTCTCTCTCACACACACACATATACAGTATACACAAACTCTCTCACACACACACACATATACAGTATACACAAACTCTCTCTCACACACACACATATACAGTATACACAAACTCTCTCTCACACACACATATACAGTATACACAAACTCTCTCTCTCACACACACATACAGTATACACAAACTCTCTCTCACACACACACACATACAGTATACACAAACTCTCTCTCTCACACACACATATACAGTATACACAAACTCTCTCTCACACACACACATATACAGTATACACAAACTCTCTCTCTCACACACACATACAGTATACACAAACTCTCTCTCACACACACATACAGTATACACAAACTCTCTCTCACACACACACACATACAGTATACACAAACTCTCTCTCACACACACACATATACAGTATACACAAACTCTCTCTCACACACACACATATACAGTATACACAAACTCTCTCTCACACACACACATATACAGTATACACAAACTCTCTCTCACACACACACATATACAGTATACACAAACTCTCTCTCACACACACATACAGTATACACAAACTCTCTCTCTCACACACACATACAGTATACACAAACTCTCTCTCACACACACACACATATACAGTATACACAAACTCTCTCTCACACACACACATACAGTATACACAAACTCTCTCTCACACACACATACAGTATACACAAACTCTCTCTCTCACACACACATACAGTATACACAAACTCTCTCTCACACACACACACATATACAGTATACACAAACTCTCTCTCACACACACACATACAGTATACACAAACTCTCTCTCTCACACACACACATATACAGTATACACAAACTCTCTCTCACACACACACATACAGTATACACAAACTCTCTCACACACACAGGCCTATTTACACCCGAACGTCGTCTAGAAGCTAGGCTGCGATCTGATTGGACGACGTGTTTGAGTGACGCAACGAGCCGCTAATCAGGCTTCGTTGTGGTTGGGCCTCGCGCTAGGTCCCGCCCCCAAGCCGCACAAAGCCTCGCGTTTCCAAAAGGAAATATTATTAAAAAAAAATTCCTGGAAAAAGTTTTTAATAAGACCCCCCCCACTCCCGAGCGCGCGCGCATCACTTATCACTCCTGACCCGAGGAGATCGTGTGCGAAAAAAAAAAATTATATTCGTGTTATTTAAGAGAAAAACAAAGAGAAAGTAGTTCGTTTGTGTTGTATTGAGAGTGATGGAGATGGTGTGTTGAAGTTGTTGTGATTTTTTTCCTCACCCAGTCCTGGAAGTTTCTCTTGTATCGTTTTCCGTCCCAGCTCCAGCGCTCCGGGATGATCTGAAACACGGGGTTTATTAACACACACACACACACACACACACACACACACACACACACAGGCAGGGGGGAAAAGTCGGAAATCTCACTGCGTGTAAAAAACCGAGCCAATATTTACATCCAGGAGAAAAAAAAACCCCGCTATTTTCCAGGAGGTGGAAAAGCTCCTCACCTCAAACTCCTCCAGCTCCTCGCGCAGAGTCTGAGGGGGAGAGAACAGCGGGTTAGCTTAGCATAGCCTAGCTCACACACCTCACACAGCCGCTTCTTCTCACATTCTCAACTTTATTTATTTATTTATTTCATTACCTGTGCCGACTTTCTGCACGGTCCCGACTGAAGAAATCTGACAATCAGGAAATAGAGTTCTGCAAAAAAAAAAAAAAACAAGAATTCAAGCTTTGGGTTAGCCTAGCCTAGCCTAGCTTAGCCTAGCTTAGCATAGCATCTGAAGCTAAAATAGGAATAAAGCTGTAAAGTGTAAAGAGAAACATGTCAGCGCTTCAGCAGAGTGGAAGAGTTTGTAGTGTTTATTAGCACGCGCACCGGCTTCAATCTGAGAACACGGTTCCGAGTCCATGGCCCGGTTCCGGCGCTTTAGCTCCTTCAGGTAGCCCGGGGTTAGTCGGCTCTTTTCGGCTGGGCTTCTTTTTTTTTTTTTTTTTTTTTTTTTTTTTGGCTAAAGCGGCCCTTGTTGAATTGTTCCCTCACCTTTCATCCCCCCAAAAAAGCTTGTAGCGCCATCTCGCGGCTGATGTTGGTTACTGCGTGTCATTACAGCTGGCAGCCGCTAGAGGGTGAGCGGAAATGAGTCAAAATGGCAACCATAGATAAATAGATAGATACTATACACTAAAGTTTTGTGACACTCCTCCAAATCAGGGGTTGGACTCGGCCCCTTAGTTCCAGTGAAAGGATCTCTCAATGCTCTCATGCTCCCAACTTTGTGGGAACAGTTTGGGGATGACCCCTTCCTGTTCCAACATGACTGCACACCAGTGCACAAATTCAAGGTCCATAAAGACATGGATGAGTGAGTTTGGTGTGGAGGAACTTGACTGTCCTGCACAGAGTCCTGACCTCAACCCTATAGAACACCTTTGGGATGAATTAGAGTGGAGACTGCGAGCCAGGCCAAAAGTTTTGGGACGTCTGCCTTTCCATGCACATGAATGTAATATGGAGTTGTCCCGCCCTTTACAGCTATAACAGCTTCAACTCTTCTGGGAAGGCTTTCCACAAGGTTTAGGAGTGTGTTTATGGGAATTTTTGACCGTTCCTCTAGAAGTGTATTTGTGAGGTCAGGCACTGATGTTGGACGAGAAGTCCTGGCTCGCAGTCTCCGCTCTAATTCATTCCAAAGGTGTTCTGTCGGGTTGAGGTCAGGACTCTGTGCAGGACAGTCAAGTTTACCTTCCCTTTCAGTGGAACTAAGGGGCGGAGCCCAACCCCTAAATAACAACACCTGAATTTAATGATTTGGAGGGGTGTCCCAAAACCTTTGGCAATATAAAGAGATAGCTAGATAGAAAACACTCTAATGTGTCTAAATGATGGCAACCCAACAAGAACAGACATAATAAGAAGTACAATGTCATGTTTAGATGTCAGTAGTTTCAGCATCATTAGCTGGAAAATGCATATGGTCAGTAGCTAAAGATAATACTGGAAGTGATCGTTTTCCTGTGAAATTGAAAATAAGACTCAAATACAAAATCGTACAAAAATACGAAGAAGACAGCATGGCAAAACTTCTGTAACACGTTAGGAAGGGAAACGGAAATAAATACGGTCTGGAGTATGATCAAGAAGATGAATGGGATTGACAGCTTTAGGAATATACCTGTGATGGAGGAAGGTGGGAAGGTAGCCATTACAAATAACAATAAGGTCACAATGCTGGCTCAAATGTTTGCCAAAGCCCAGAGCATTGAAAACGTACATGATGCATTCTTAATAAGACGACAACAAATTATGAATATATTTGGAAATACTTGTAAGAAAAAGCAAGATTTTAATAGTATTTTGGATGAAGAGTTTAGTTACTTTGAATTAAAATTAGCCATTAATAACTCAAAGAATACAACACCAGGTAAAGATATGATGAGTTATAAAACATTAAAGAAACTACCAGCTAAAGCACTAGAAGCATTATTGGAATTGTATAATTGTATATGGAATGAGGGCATCGTTCCCAAGCAGTGGAAGAATGTAATGAAATGGGCGAGATGCCTCTTGAGCTTAGAAGGACAAAAGGGGCAACGACGTATTGGGTGAATCTTCAACAATCAGTGAGTACTCATCTCACTCGTAAAATACTGGAGGAGTGCTGGGAATATTGGTATGATGGAGGATGCAGCTTTGGATGGAAGAGTAGAGTATGGGCCAAGGAGCATGGCATGGATAATAAGACCTTCTGTCCTAATGTACCACTCACTGTTGCCCCACCATGGAGAGTCCCCTAACCACTTGTAGATTTGAGCCTAATAGATAAGCCCAAAGGTGGATACATTGGAAAGGAGGTTAACGCTAGGCTAAATAATACATTTTATTTAACATTACAAATATTTACGGATGGATCTAAGGAAGCTGTTAGTCAAAAGACTGGAATAGGTGTATATATATATATATTCCAAAATTTAAAGTACGAATTAGTCTGAAATTGCCAGATGATTTATCAGTATACACTGCAGTGGGTTGAACAAGTCAGACCAAATAAAGTGGTCATATGTTCAGACTCTTCTTCAGCTTTAATTAGCATAGCACATGTGAAATCAGACAGAGAAGATTTATTAACGGAAGTGTATCTATCTTTATACAGGTTGAAAGAGGCTGGAATAATGGTATGAATGTAAAGGAGGCAAAATCAATTTTGTAGAAAAAGTTAATGAATAAATGGCGAAATAGATGGGATAATAGCAGCACAGGGAGATGGTGTTATAATATTACGCAGACAGTAGGGAGGATAAACTGTCAAGGAAGAAATAGGAAAGAAGAGGTGTGGATGTCTTAAATAAGACCGGGTCATACAGGGCTGAAATCAACACTGGCATTCATGGGTTTACATGAAAACAGGTTATGTGATGTATGTGGTGTATCCGAAAATGTTTATCATGTACTTTTTAGATGTGGTAAATACAGAATGTATCGTGATATATTATTTAGTCACCTTGGAGTGGAAAGAATGACAACTGAATATATTCTAGGAAAAGGTTTAAAGAATAGACAGGTATACAGAGCACTGATTATATATATAAATATATATATATATGACTCAGGTTTAGGATCTAGACTATAATATGTGTGGATGGGAGTATTCTACCCAATCTGGGGCATGAAGAGCTAACTGTGAGTGTTAGAGGAGCTGAACACACAGCACTAGCATGAGCATGTGAGCTGAGTGCACCATAGACTGGGAGGAATACGGAACATCCACCAAAATACCCCCTTCTCAAATTTCAGACTCTTCACCTCTGTGAGCTTTCTTCACATCCAGTACAGTAGATGGTGATAATGCTCCTAAGGAGTTATTCACCAATAAACAATCCATGAAATAAATCCATGATACTGTGTGTGAAGAGTGTGTGTGAGGGGTGTGTGTGGGATCATCCATGATACTGTGTGTGAAGAGTGTGTGTGAGGGGTGTCAGTGTGTGAGGGGTGTGTGTGGGATCATCCATGATACTGTGTGTGAAGAGTGTGTGTGATCATCCATGATACTGTGTGTGTGAGGGGTGTGTGTGAAGAGTGTGTGTGATCATCCATGATACTGTGTGAAGAGTGTGTGTGAGGGGTGTGTGTGTGATCATCCATGATACTGTGTGAAGAGTGTGTGTGAGGGGTGTGTGTGTGATCATCCATGATACTGTGTGTGAAGAGTGTGTGTGGGATCATCCATGATACTGTGTGAAGAGTGTGTGTGAGGGGTGTGTGTGATCATCCATGATACTGTGTGTGAGGGGTGTGTGTGAGGGGTGTGTATGAGGGGTGTGTGTGAGGGGTGTGTATGATCATCCATGATACTGTGTGTGAAGAGTGTGTGTGGGATTATCCACGATACTGTATGAAGAGTGTGTGTGAGGGGTGTGTGTGTGTGAGGGGTGTGTGGGATCATCCATGATACTGTGTGTGAGGGGAGTGTGTGTGTGAGGGGTGTGTGTGTGTGTGTGAGGTGTGTGTGAGTGAGGGGTGTGTGAGGTGGGTGGGTGTGTGTGTGAGGGGTGTGTGTGTGTGAGGGGTGTGTGTGTGTGAGGGGTATGTGTGTGTGTGAGGGGTGTGTGTGAGGGGTGGGCGTGTGTGTGTGTGAGGGGTGTGTGTGTGAGGGGTATGTGTGTGTGTGAGGGGTGTGTGTGAGGGGTGGGTGTGTGTGTGTGTGAGGGGTATGTGTGTGTGTGAGGGGTGTGTGTGAGGGGTGGGTGTGTGTGAGTGTGTGAGGGGGGTGTGTGTGTGTGAGGGGTGTGTGTGTGAGGGGGGTGTGTGTTTGAGGGGTGGGTGTGAGTGAGGTGTGTGTGTATGTGTGTGTGAGGGGTATGTGTGAGGGGTGTGTGTGGGGGGGGGTGGGTGTGTGTGTGTGAGGGGGGTGTGTATGTGTGAGGTGTGTGTGTGAGGGGGGTGTGTGAGTGCGGTGTGTGAGTGAGGTGTGTGTGTGAGGGGTGTGTGTGTGTGTGTGTGTGTGTGAGGGGTGTGTATGTGTGTGAGGGGTGTGTGTGTGTGAGGGGTGTGTGTGTGAGGGGTGTGTGTGTGAGGGGTGTATGTGTGTGAGGGGT
>NC_080737.1:2812023-2832023 GCF_019097595.1 Hemibagrus wyckioides
TTACTGCAACTTACTGCGATTTTAGGCTTCTGCAGCCATCTCTTCCTCTTCAGTTCCTTGGCTAGCCATTGTAAAGAGCGAAGAAAATGAAAAGAGCGGGGGTAAATATAAAGAGTGGAGGTAAATATAAAGAGTGGAGGTAAACATAAAGAGTGGAGGTAAACATAAAGAGTGGAGGTAAACATAAAGAGTGGAGGTAAATATAAAGAGTGGAGGTAAACATAAAGAGTGGAGGTAAATATAAAGAGTGGAGGTAAACATAAAGAGTGGAGGTAAATATAAAGAGTGGAGGTAAATATAAAGAGTGGAGGTAAACATAAAGAGTGGAGGTAAACATAAAGAGTGGAGGTAAATATAAAGAGTGGAGGTAAACATAAAGAGTGGAGGTAAATATAAAGAGTGGAGGTAAACATAAAGAGTGGAGGTAAACATAAAGAGTGGAGGTAAATATAAAGAGTGGAGGTAAATATAAAGAGTGGAGGTAAATATAAAGAGTGGAGGTAAATATAAAGAGTGGAGGTAAATATAAAGAGTGGAGGTAAACATAAAGAGTGGAGGTAAATATAAAGAGTGGAGGTAAACATAAAGAGTGGAGGTAAATATAAAGAGTGGAGGTAAATATAAAGAGTGGAGGTAAACATAAAGAGTGGAGGTAAATATAAAGAGTGGAGGTAAACATAAAGAGTGGAGGTAAACATAAAGAGTGGAGGTAAACATAAAGAGTGGAGGTAAATATAAAGAGTGGAGGTAAACATAAAGAGTGGAGGTAAACATAAAGAGTGGAGGTAAACATAAAGAGTGGAGGTAAATATAAAGAGTGGAGGTAAATATAAAGAGTGGAGGTAAATATAAAGAGTGGAGGTAAACATAAAGAGTGGAGGTAAACATAAAGAGTGGAGGTAAATATAAAGAGTGGAGGTAAACATAAAGAGTGGAGGTAAACATAAAGAGTGGAGGTAAACATAAAGAGTGGAGGTAAATATAAAGAGTGGAGGTAAACATAAAGAGCGGGGGTAAACATAAAGAGTGGAGGTAAACATAAAGAGTGGAGGTAAATATAAAGAGTGGAGGTAAACATAAAGAGTGGAGGTAAACAAAGAGTGGAGGTAAATATAAAGAGCGGGGGTAAACATAAAGAGTGGAGGTAAACATAAAGAGTGGAGGTAAACATAAAGAGTGGAGGTAAACATAAAGAGTGGAGGTAAACATAAAGAGCGGGGGTAAACATAAAGAGTGGAGGTAAACATAAAGAGTGGAGGTAAATATAAAGAGTGGAGGTAAACATAAAGAGTGGAGGTAAACATAAAGAGTGGAGGTAAATATAAAGAGTGGAGGTAAATATAAAGAGTGGAGGTAAACATAAAGAGTGGAGGTAAACATAAAGAGTGGAGGTAAACATAAAGAGTGGAGGTAAATATAAAGAGTGGAGGTAAATATAAAGAGCGGGGGTAAACATAAAGAGTGGAGGTAAACATAAAGAGTGGAGGTAAACATAAAGAGTGGAGGTAAATATAAAGAGTGGAGGTAAATATAAAGAGCGGGGGTAAACATAAAGAGTGGAGGTAAACATAAAGAGTGGAGGTAAACATAAAGAGTGGAGGTAAATATAAAGAGTGGAGGTAAATATAAAGAGTGGAGGTAAACATAAAGAGTGGAGGTAAACATAAAGAGTGGAGGTAAATATAAAGAGTGGAGGTAAACATAAAGAGTGGAGGTAAATATAAAGAGCGGGGGTAAACATAAAGAGTGGAGGTAAACATAAAGAGTGGAGGTAAACATAAAGAGTGGAGGTAAATATAAAGAGTGGAGGTAAATATAAAGAGTGGAGGTAAACATAAAGAGTGGAGGTAAATATAAAGAGTGGAGGTAAACATAAAGAGTGGAGGTAAACATAAAGAGCGGGGGTAAACATAAAGAGTGGAGGTAAACATAAAGAGCGGGGGTAAACATAAAGAGTGGAGGTAAACATAAAGAGTGGAGGTAAACATAAAGAGCGGGGGTAAACATAAAGAGTGGAGGTAAACATAAAGAGTGGAGGTAAACATAAAGAGCGGGGGTAAACATAAAGAGTGGAGGTAAACATAAAGAGTGGAGGTAAACATAAAGAGTGGAGGTAAACAAAGAGTGGAGGTAAATATAAAGAGTGGAGGTAAACAAAGAGCGGGGGTAAACATAAAGAGTGGAGGTAAACATAAAGAGCGGGGGTAAACATAAAGAGTGGAGGTAAACATAAAGAGTGGAGGTAAACATAAAGAGTGGAGGTAAACATAAAGAGTGGAGGTAAACATAAAGAGTGGAGGTAAATATAAAGAGTGGAGGTAAATATAAAGAGTGGAGGTAAACAAAGAGTGGGGGTAAACATAAAGAGCGGGGGTAAACATAAAGAGTGGAGGTAAACATAAAGAGTGGAGGTAAACATAAAGAGTGGAGGTAAACATAAAGAGTGGAGGTAAACATAAAGAGTGGAGGTAAATATAAAGAGTGGAGGTAAATATAAAGAGTGGAGGTAAACAAAGAGTGGGGGTAAACATAAAGAGCGGGGGTAAACATAAAGAGCGGGGGTAAACATAAAGAGCGGGGGTAAACATAAAGAGCGGGGGTAAAAAAGAGTATCATCTCTGTTTGTATGTTTTGGTTCCGCGCTTTGTCTCGTTTCCTCGTCTGTGATTGGAGGAACATACTGCGTCACCGTGACCTAGCACCTGATTGGCCGAGGCTCATCACATACGAAGTGACGTAACCAGGAAGAGCTCGGAGAGCATTAAACTGTACAGTGGAGCCTCTGTCTCCATTCCAGCAAATAATCTTGGATGAGGATGACAGAAATGCGATGTTGACCATGTAACATCAAATGTACCCTGAAAATTGTATAACTGAGATTGACTGTTTTGCCAAGACATGCAAAAGGGTAACCCCCCATTGACCCTGTAGCAGAACCACAGCTGGCTATTATCAAGAGGTTTATTGTTGTACATATTGTGTCAAATGGTAATAATTTAAACATGTCATTACACAAGTCTCCTGGCCTCATCCCCATCCAGACCGTCATTTTCATGAAAAACCCATAGAAATTTGGAGTTTGCGGGGAAAGACATCTGACCCTACCAAAGACAACCATACCAAAATAAAGAAAATCCACGTTTTCAGTGCAACACACACACACACACACACACTTATTTGTTTATTATTATGAATGTTTTGTGTCTTTTAGTGGTACACAAGGTAATTAGTCTAACTAGACGCGACGTGATACGATTCCAGCAATAGGAAATTTGAACACGATCAATCATAACACACAGCCAATCATAACAGTTTTTCTCTGTTTGTGTGCTTTCTCATACTGCAGCTGAAGAGATCACAGTCTGCACACACACACTTACAGACAAATCTCAATCTAAAATTCAAGCAACAATTTAAAAGTCTGTAATTAAAATAAGACTGAGCTTTTTATACTAGATTTTCTTTACATTTTGGTAATAAGCCCACTCTCAATCAGTGAGAAATTCTGTGGCAATTTACAGTGTCGTTAACTGACGAAAATCACACTTTTCATGCAGTGAGGTGTATTTTGGGAGAAGAAGCTGAAAGTGGAATCTCACTTACTGATCAGAAAACATGATCTGATCCAAATGCCTTTTTATGGTTCTGTTTGATTCCTGGATTTAAATGTACTATATGTGATAAGTTTATAAAATATCAGCCTTTACCATTAGTGTGAAGTCGAGTTACTTTAGTTACTTACCACCACTGAAAAACAAAAACAACAGGGAGAAATGTAATGTTAGATAGGATGGAATGATTTGTTTATTAAATAACAAAGAGAAAAGAGACTGTGCTGAATTTATATTCAGAAATGGTTCGAAATAGGAATTATTGACTATAAGGTTATACAGGGTGAAATAGCATTTATGTTCTGATTCATTGTTTTAATTTTTGTCTTTCACAGACACTGAATACAGAAGATGGACACAGAACACCGTATGTATACCTGTGATATTTCAGAATAATATATTGTGTAGTTTATCTAAATAAACTATACTGCCTGGCCCAAAAAAATCACCACCTGGATTTAACTAAGCAAATGTCCATTATATAATAATTACTGCAGTGATGGTGCAAGGAGGAGATTTTCATTTCTTAAACAACCTTCTGGGAAGAGATATCCTGTCTTCCTCTATTTCAGAAGGGTCAAATTACTGACCTGCATCAAGCAGCGAGAGTGATGATACTATAAAAATTGGGTTAAGAACAGTTTGATATATTATTTAAAACCAGTAAGGATAGTGGGGAACCATCATGGTGTGATGATCTGGGGTTGCTGCAGTTGGTCAGCTTTAGGTTCAGTACCTTTATGTACCCAAAAAACGAGCTCAGCTGATGACCTGAAGATACTGAATGACCAGTATCTATATCGAAAGGATAGGATATCAAATGTGTGCCAAAGCACAAGGTGGTCTAACGAAATATTAGTGTGTGTGACTTGTTTTTGGCCAGGCAGGTATTCATATTGCCCAGCCCTTATTTACAGGGTCTGCATTATTACTGATATTCAGCTTAAAACCAAAATACCACCAAAGTCTTATTCAGTTACTACATTTATTTATAAAGTGTAAATGTTTAGTCCATTTTCAGGTTACAGTTCATGTTCCAGTAAGAGATTTGCTTCACACTGGCAGTGTAGATACCCTCTTCATCACCCAAGCCTTTAACAGTCACATTAATAACCTTTGATGAAAAAGTACATTGAAGCCACTTTATCTGGTTTTCAGATGTTAATATTTGTCATAATCTCACCACAGGTGCTGCCTTTATTGATACGATGAGGAAAGAGCTTATCCAGGGGGTTTCCTCAGTGCCGCCTCTGGCTGATGAGCTGTTCCAGAAAAAGTACATCAGTAAAGAGGCATATAACAATATCTGCTCAAAAAGTACCAGCCAAAACCAGATGAGAGAACTCTACAAATATCTCAATAACAAAACAATCAAATCTGCATTTTATGAAGCCCTGCTGAAAGAGGACAGTCTACTTCTTGAAGAACTGGAGAAGAAATACAAGAGCCCAGGTCTGTACTGTGAATCTGTGTATACTCTCAGAGTAACTGATACACTTTAAACAACTAATTAATCCTGAACAGAGAAGGTTCATGCAGTTTTAAGCTGTGTAGATTATTTCATACATAGACATCTAAAAGGGTAGACCGGACACATCCGCTGCTCCCATTGGCTGGTGCGGTGACATCGGGACGCCATATTGGTTGTTGCTAGACGCTGAGAGAAAGGCTGCACGCTAGACGAGTTTTATTGATATAAATGAAAAAAATGAAAATGAAAAAATTGATTACCATGAATGAATGGTATTGTTGATTTGAGCTCAGCGTAGTATCCTGTTGTTGCTTTATGAATTGAACTTGTATAGTATTGTGTGAAAGCCTGAAGTATTTTCAGATTTTTCCCTTCATTCTTCAGATCCCTCACCGAACGAGTTCCATGGCTCTCCCAAGGGTCTTAAAGAATGGAAGAGAAATAGCATTGCTCATAGAGCCAAATTTGAGAACCTCCTCAAAGATCCTGAACTGCAGAAGCCAGGAAACGGGAAACTCCGCCTCTGCACAAAAGATGACTACAGTATAGGAAATGGATCTGAAGGAACCCAGGTGTATATCGGACTGCGGGATGATGGTACTGAGGTAGCAGTCAAACGAATGCTTAAGGTTAAATATAAACAACTGAAGAATGAGATGGAATTGCTCCGAGATCCAAAGCTGGAGCACAGGAACATTGTCCGATATCTAGATTTCACAGAAGACCGCGATTTTTATTACCTCTGCCTCCAACTCTGTGAGTATAATTTTGAAGATTACAAGAAAATAAAAGAACTGGACCAGGAGGCTTTGAAGAAAGTGGTAAAGGAAATGCTTCTTGGATTGCAAGTCCTCCACAATGCTGGTATCATCCACCGAGATATCAAACCCTCCAATATTTTAATTGGTATTTATTTCTTTTTAAACCTAATAAGCTTCTTTTATTGAGAAACTCACCAAAACTGCTCAGCTCACGATTACCGTGAACATAAAAGCTAAAATAACTTTCTGAATCTTTTTAATAGATGCGAGAGAAAACGTGAGATTGTCTGATTTTGGTATAAGCCGCATGGTAAACCAAGATGCGAGCACCGTGTACACCGCAAGAGCCGGGACTCGAGGCTGGGAGGCGGCAGAGATCCTGAAAGGGGATGGACAGTGTGCTTACAAAAGAAGCAGCGACATTCAGGTTTGTTTAAATAATGAAACGATACACAACTTTCATTATTGATCTGCAACGCCATCCTTCCAGGAATAAATATCTCCCTGTTTCAGATGAATACAGAATTTAGAAATGTGTTTATTTTTATGGTTAAAGTGACAGTTTTCCAGCTACATACTGTTTTGTGAGATTCATTTTATTTAAATGTAGCTACATACTGGAACGTCTGGTTGCAGGTGGCTGGAATGTTGGTGTATTACATCCTCTCTCGTGGCTTTCATCCTTTTGGCAATGTTTATATAGTGGAAGAAAATATCCGGAAAGGAAATTACCAACTGGATCAAACAACTGACGTGGAAGCAAAAGATCTGATTGAGAAAATGATTGCACCAGAACCACCAGACAGGCTGAGTGTTGCAGAGGCAGTAGATCATCCGTATTTCTGGGATGATGAAGGGTAGGATTAAAAAGGTTATGTTTCTACATCATACAATAGTTTGGAAATGTCTAGCATGTTAAGCTCTGTGTCCAACTCTGCTCTTGGTCATCACTTCTGCCATCCATGTCATTCCTCTCTTTCTGAAAGGGGGTGGAATTTGTGTTGTAATTGACCAATCAGAGAACGAGGCAAGAACCACCTTTCTTTCACTCTCAAAATCTCGAATCTATATCCAAGCACACATTCCACTCCCCTTGTCTTTTCTTTTTTCTGTAACTTGCTATTGCTCTGGAGTTCAGTATTTTGTTCACACCGAAGTATCTTTGTGCTTGTACCGTGTATAACTGCAGACACTGAATTTTGTCATGGATCTGATGCTATTAATGTTCTTTTTTCTTTGCTTCTGCTTCTTCCTCAGTCTCTCTCTCTGTTTTCTGTCTCTGGCATCGTCCAGTCTCTTTTCTACTTTCCTGCTTGGGAATCAAGGATAGAAGCATCAGAAGGGTCAGGTGAGCTCTGTGCTTTATCTGCTGCTGCACTTGGGTTAAATGTAACACTGTAAATATCTACAGTCCTGTGGTATTCTGCAGTGTGTTTAAGAGAAGTAACGGGGTACATGGATCTTACTGGCCAGACAAAATGCGATAAATAGGAAGGAGGAAGGCTTGAGATGCTGTAACTCACTCTCACATTTTATTTGTTCCCATCTAGGAGAGATGATTTTTTGAGAACCATCGGGGACAAGGAACCCGTCCAGAACTACAAAGATGTAGATGGTGAGCTCCGTAAAGCTCTGGAAAAACACGCACAGTTTTTTGGATGGAAATCTAAGGTTTGATTCACTCTTATGCATAAAACCAAAAGTATGTGCACCCCTGACCTGACCATCACACCTACCTGTGTTTCCTCCCTAAACTTTAACTACAAACATGCCAGCATGACGATGTTCCTGTTCACAAAGCAGTCTCCTCAACATCCCGACATCAGAGTCTGATCTCACTCATGCTCCTGTAGCAGAAGAGTGAAACTGATTAGAACAGAACAGAGAAGGAAATAAATCTGGTATGAGACGTTCAACAAACACATCCATAGGAGTGTGATGGTCAGGGGTGCACAAACTTTGGGTTTGTATAATGTGTATATATAAAATAACATTAAAATATAATATTTGCTCAAAAGGCTTAGCTTCTAAACTAAAAATATGGTCAAAACTCTGTTAAGACAGAAATGGGTATGCTTTATAGTTTCCTGTAAGCACAACTTGCTTTGCATACTTTCATCAGGTCTACAAGACTTGTGCAATATTTAATATTCCCTGATTGCAATTCCCATTTTTAAATATTGCAGTAAATGTAATCTTCCAGAAACTGAAGCCTAAAAAAAAAGGCAGGAAAGCGAACACCTCCTCAATTCCAGTTTTAAGGATAGTAGAGGAGGTGTAACATTATTCAGTCTAATCCTGTGTGCTAGTGCCATAGACAAAAATTGTTCAGGTCCTAGGTATTTACTGTAAGATTTGACTTTCTCATTTGTTAGAGAATTAATTAAACGTTTTTTTTTGCATGTGCAGATGAGTGATTCGGTACCACATAATTTACCAGATAACAGTACCAAGAGGTTCTACGAAAACAACATGTATAAGGATCTCTTTCCAGAATTCTATGTCTGCGCAAACCAGTTGGCCAAAGATATGGGTTGGAAATAACAAGCTGCATGCAGTCATCACATTCTTATACTTTTTACTGCATTATCCAGAACATTTATCTCATTTATACATTTAAGCAGTTGAGAGTTAAGGGCCTTGCTCAGGGGCCCAACAGTGGCAGCTTGGTGAATGGTGGGATTCAAACTCCTAACCTTCTGACCAGTAGTCCAACACCTTAACCACTGATCACACCTAATCACTTGTGAACAATCATGCTGTTTCCACGTGAATGCTCTGTACCTTGTTTCTCATTTTTCTGATTCGTGTTTAGCTCTCGCGTTCTTGACTTGCTCTTTGCTAGTTTTCTGAGTTCTCGCCCTCGCCTGTTCACCTCTGTTCCTCTTCTCTGGATTTCAGCTGTGCTTAATATTTTGGATTACACGCTACAGTGTTCATTACAGCTTTCTACACCACATACACTTGCCTCCGCCTCCATGCTTCACTTCGTTAATGTTACAGAGGCCTCAGGCTGACGTCAGGATTCGATCACTTTAAACTAGCGTTAATACGACTTACAGTAATGATTGAGTTCTTTCAAAATATTGTGCCTTTTAACTCACAAAAAAATGATTTTCTTTGTGACTCTTGCATCTTTTATCCCATGTGTGCTTCTAATTATTATCTTTTTTTCTATAATTATTACAGAATAATGTACAGTAATAATGTTATGAACTCATAATAAACTCAACTCAAAAAAATCCCAGTCTTCATTATTTATTTATTTTTTTAAATTATTTTTTAAAAAGACTCCTTCACGTGAACACACTATTGAAGTTTTTGTGATTCCTCTCCGGCGTTCTCCATGTGCATGCGGCTTATTGTGCTGTTAGTGTTGTTAACGGCGTTAGCGCTGTGAGCTGCAGCCTCGAAGCGAGCGTAAAAGGTGTTTAGCTTTAGCGTGAAAGATGTGAAATGCTCGCAATGTCGCACCACCTCCTCTTGTCTTTCCCGACTCCATTGTTCTGTCCATATGGTGAACCGAGAAGAACTCGGCCTATCTATGGGGCCTTTCTTTATTGTATTGTTAAGTCAGTACTTCTTAACTGTACTTTAAAGTCAGCATTGTTTAATTGTACTGCAAAGTCAGTACTTACCTGTACTGTAAAGTCAGTAATTATTAACTCTACCATAAACTCAGTACTCTTTAATTTTACTGTAAAGTCAGTACTTAACTGTACTGTAGTCAGTACTCTTTAATTGTACTGTAAAGTTGGTAATTATTTGTTTAACTATACTCTATAACTACTGTATAGTCAGTACTCTTATGTTTCTATAAAGTCAGTGCTTAACTGTACTGTAAAGTCAGTACTCATTAATTGTACTGTAACGTCAGAACTTCTTAACATAAGTCAGTGCTCTTTAATGATAACTGTACTGTAAAGTTAGTGGTTCTTAACTGTACTGTAAAGTCAGTACTCTTTAACTGTACTTTTGTCAGTACTTTTTAACCGTACTAAAGTAAAGTACTCTTTAATTGTATTGTAACACCAGTACTTCTTAACTGTACTGTAAAGTCAGTACTTCTTCACAGTACTGTAAAGTCAGTACTATTTAACTGTGCTGTAAAGTCAGTACTTTTTAACTGTACTGTAAAGTCAGTACTTTTTAACTGTGCTGTAAAGTCAGTACTTTTTAACTGTACTGTAAAGTCAGTACTTTTTAACTGTACTGTAAAGTCAGTATTTTTTAATTGCACTTGACATGTTTTATTAGTTCTACTGGGAAATCATTTTAGGTATATGAATGAATATCTAATGGCTGTGTGATGAACCATGTGTGATGTTAAAGGAACATCCTGTGTCCTGTGTTTTCAGTGCTGTCTTGGAGTGCAGAATGACTGTGTGAGTACAAAAGCACATAAAAACCTACAAACATCAATTCAACACATGTGATGTTCTTTATACTAACCTAACTTATGCAGCTACAAATAAGTTCACAGATTCACAGTGCACTAATTGTTGTTTACAGACCCCCCAGGGCCATACTCTGAATTCCTCAGTGAATTTGCAGATTTCATTTCAAACCTTGTTGTTTCTTTAGACAAAGCATTAATAGTAGGAGACTTCAACATTCATTTTGATAAGCCAGAAGACCCTCTGAGAACAGCAGTTGTATCCAACTTAGATTCATTAGGTGTTAATCAAAATGTAATAGGACCCACTCATAATGGAGGTCACACTCTGGATCTTATACTAACATTTGGCTTAAATATAGAAAACATTGTCACTCTTCCACAGTCGGAAGCTATCTCAGATCACTATCTTGTTTCATTTAAAATGTGTCTTAGTTGTTTCGCAACACTCTAGACACTGTAGCGCCACTTAAAAGGAAAACAAGAAAGAATAAAGAGAAGAAACTAGCACCCTCGAACAACGACCACACGAGCTTTAAAACAATCAGATAGGAAACAATTTGCGTGGAAGGAAAGCCTTCTGAGCTACAAAAATTCTCTTAGTACTGCTAGATCAGCGTATCTCTCTGCCCTAATCAAAGATAACCAAAACAATACTAAATTTTTATTTAGCACTGTAGCAAAACTAACTAGGAGTAAAACCACTGTAGAAAAGCGCACACCATCTATATGCAGCAGCAATGACTTCATGAATTTTTTCAATTAAAAAATTGACAATATCAGGCAAAAAATTCAGACTATTAATTTAAAACCAAATTATTTGATAGATAATTCTTTAGATAATATAACTATTTCTGATCAGAGCTTAGAATGCTTCACTCCACTTCAAGAGCCTGATCTAATTTCACTAATTTCCTCTTCAAAACTTTCAGCCTGCATTCTAGATCCTTTACCCACGTCTTTCTTTAAACAGATACTACCAGTAGCTACTGAACCCCTTTTAAAAATGATTAATTCTTTCCTTAGCACTGGCTACATGCCTAAATTTTTTAAGCTAGCAGTTATCAAACCCCTGATTTAAAAACCTGACCTCAGGGGGGCGTAAGTGAGACGTATCTGGCTCAAGCTCTCGCCGAACTCCTGTTTTTTCTAAATAAATAAGCGCCTGATATTATAAAACATTATATAAAAACTGCTCTGGTTTAATTCTGAAATAAGGAAGTAGTTGATATGCGGGTCAATGGTGGAAGTATACTGTGCAAGTATAAATATGACACATCATCTAGCACTAGGCCCAGCGCCGCCTCGTCTTCGTGCTCTACCGTCACCCAGTAGATGCAGTGATCAAATCTGAACTGAAGAGTGCGTTTGTTGATGAGTTCAGTTCTCTTAAAAACGAAATACAAGCAGTTAGAAAGGAAATAATAAACCACACGGCGGCGATTCATTCCGAGATCAATCAAATGAAGACTACAATAAAAGAGGTGGAAGGCGGTTTATCAGTGTGGTCAGACGAGGTGACTTGTCAACGACTTGTCAGCTCCGCTGAGATTCAACGGAGAACCAATCACCATCTTTCCAGACTATACTGCAAGTGTTGCCAAGGCCAGGGCTGCATTCACAGAAGTTCGGAAATTGCTGCGTAATCGGCAGGGCGTCCGGTTTGGCATCTTATTCCCAGCCCCTCTACGTATTTCACACGACGGTAAAGAAAAGATATTCATGGAGGCAGAGCAAGCAATGAGGTATGTCAAGAAGAACATTATCCCCACATAGGCTTGATAATGATGCAGAGACTGAGTTCTATTCGGCTGTACTAACTTGAACTATACCCCAGTGGAGCAGCAATCTAAACTATACCCCAGTGGAGCAGCAATCTAAACTATACCCCAGTGGAGCAGCAATCTAAACTATACCCCAGTGGAGCAGCAATCTAAACTATACCCCAGTGGAGCAGCAATCTAAACTATACCCCAGTGGAGCAGCAATCTGTCTGCATTGTTTTTTTAGCTTCTCCCATAGGGGTAAGAATATGCCACTCAGTCGTGAATAAGAGACTTATTTACTTCATAGATAACTTTGGCAGGACAGTGTTTATCTTGATAGTTTTGATGTTGATACCGGTGCCACTGATTCTATTATTACTTCACTGTTAAGCAAATCCTTTCATATTTGCTTATATTTCTTGATAAATAATATTGTTCTTCCTCATATCTGAGCCTGTTGCTTGGCTATACCTTGAGGTGAGTGTATAATATTGTTATTACTCTTGCCATTGGGCCTACTTTCCTTTTTGTTATTTTTCTTTATTATTATTATCATTATTATTATTAAGTATTAATAAGTTAATAAGTACACTATATTGCCAAAAGTATTCGCTCACCCATCCAAATAATCAGAATCAGGTGTTCCAATCACTTCCATGGCCACAGGTGTATAAAATCAAGCACCTAGGCATGCAGACTGTTTTTACAAACATTTGTGAAAGAATGGGTCGCTCTCAGGAGCTCAGTGAATTCCAGCGTGGAACTGTGATAGGATGCCACCTGTGCAACAAATCCAGTCGTGAAATTTCCTCGCTCCTAAATATTCCACAGCCAACTGTCAGCTGTATTATAAGAACGTGGAAGTGTTTGGGAACGACAGCAACTCAACCACGAAGTGGTAGGCCACGTAAACTGACGGAGCGGGGTCAGCGGACGCTGAGGCGCATAGTGCGAAGAGGTCGCCAACTTTCTGCAGAGTCAATCACTACAGACCTCCAAACTTCATGTGGCCTTCAGATTAGCTCAAGAACAGTGCGCAGAGAGCTTCATGGAATGGGTTTCCATGGCTGAGCAGCTGCATCCAAGCCATACATCACCAAGTGCAATGCAAAGCGTCGGATGCAGTGGTGTAAAGCACGCCGCCACTGGACTCTAGAGCAGTGGAGACGCGTTCTCTGGAGTGACGAATCGCGCTTCTCCATCTGGCAATCTGATGGACGAGTCTGGGTTTGGCGGTTGCCAGGAGAACGGTACTTGTCTGACTGCATTGTGCCAAGTGTAAAGTTTGGTGGAGGGGGGATTATGGTGTGGGGTTGTTTTTCAGGAGCTGGGCTTGGCCCCTTAGTTCCAGTGAAAGGAACTCTGAATGCTTCAGCATACCAAGACATTTTGGACAATTCCATGCTCCCAACTTTGTGGGAACAGTTTGGAGCTGGCCCCTTCCTCTTCCAACATGACTGTGCACCAGTGCACAAAGCAAGGTCCATAAGGACATGGATGACAGAGTCTGGTGTGGATGAACTTGACTGGCCTGCACAGAGTCCTGACCTCAACCCGATAGAACACCTTTGGGATGAATTAGAGCGGAGACTGAGAGACAGGCCTTCTCGTCCAACATCAGTGTGTGACCTCACAAATGCGCTTCTGGAAGAATGGTCAAAAATTCCCATAAACACACTCCTAAACCTTGTGGACAGCCTTCCCAGAAGAGTTGAAGCTGTCATAGCTGCAAAGGGTGGACCGACGTCATATTGAACCCTATGGATTAGGAATGGGATGTCACTTAAGTTCATATGTGAGTCAAGGCAGGTGAGCGAATACTTTTGGCAATATAGTGTAGCTTTTACAGATTTCATATGTACAGTTGCTTTCCTTTAACATGACTGTTATTAATACTTCCATAGGGTTGGATGACTGTTCAGTCAACTTTGTGAGCTGGAATATGCTTAACCATCCAGTGAAATGTAAAAAGATATTTGCTCATTTCAACCAACTTAATGTAGATATTGCATTCCTTCAGGAGACCCATCTACGTACAATGGATCATGTTCGACTTACAGGGTGTTGGGCAGGACAGGAATATCACTCCAATTTTCATTCGAAGGCTAGAGGTGTAGCCATACTTATCAAAAAAAATACGCCATTTACTATGACTAATGTAGAAGCTGATTCCTTGGGGTGATATGTTACTGTTGTGGGGCAGCTTTATTCTTTCCCAGTCCTCCTGGCCAATATTTATGCACCAAACTGGGATAACCTTCTTGGTAACTGGGATGCATTCTTTTCAAATCTTCACACCACCTTATTCTTGGTGGGGACACGAATTGTGCACTCTCCCCTGTCTTAGACTGTAGCTTGCTCAAAAAGGCTCCCCTGTCTAAATCAGCGCAGTCAATTAAGTGTTTCCTTAAATCATATGGCATAGCTGACATCTGGCGGTTTCGTAACCCTACTTCCAGAGAATACTCTTTCTTCTCCCCCGTCCATAAGACCTACTCCTGTATAGATAATTTTTTACTGGATAAAAGACTTCCCCTCATTACAGAGTGTGATTATGGAGCTAAAGTTATTTCTGATCATGGCCCCCTAACTATGAAAATGCATATTCGTAATACACAGTCTAGTTATCGTCCGTGGAGACTTAACTCTCTGCTTCTGTCAGAGGAAACTGTTATTAAATTCATCTCATCTGAGATTACGTCATTCCTTGAGATCAGTCAAACGCCAGGGATGTCTTTCTCAACTATATGGGAGTCAATAAAGGCTTATCTACGAGGCCAGATCATTTCATATTGTGCAAATAAAAATAAAATCAACACTGCACGCCTTAAAGAGCTGGTAGATGATATACAGGAACTAGGCTATATAGTCATTTGCCCTCTGCAGATACAATGAAAAGTTTGATCTCCTGTCAACACGGCAGGCTGAGTATCTCATTTCTAAATCACGCCATGTGTGCTATGAGCATGGGGAAAAGACGGGGCGAATACTTGCTCATCAGCTGAGGCAAAGGACTGCCAATCGGTCCATTCCTGTAATCAATGATAAGCAGGGTATAAAAAGTACTGACAACTTAAAAATTAATTCATGTTTTCAAAATTTTTACCAGTCACTGTACACTTCTGATTCATGTTGACCCGTGTCGACCCTCAGTCACTGGAAGACTTCCTGGATAATATACATATCTCCTCTATAGTTCCTGCGACTGCTGCTGAACTGGAAGAGGATCTCACGGTGGAAGAGATAACATTAGCGATTAGATCTATGCAGAGTGGCAAATCACCAGGACCGGACGGTTTCCCAACAGATTTCTTTAAAAAATTCTCAGAACAGCTCTTCCCTTTACTGCTATCAGTTTTTGAAGAGTCGTTTTCATCAAAATCCCAACCACCAACCATGCGTCAGGCAGTTATTTCGTTAATCCTCAAAAAAGACAAGGACCCGTCAACAGTTCATTTCGTCCAATCTTCCTTCTTAACACTGATGCTAAAGTGCTTGCTAAGGTCCTCGCGCGGCATTTAGAGAGGACTTTACCCTCCATTATATCACCTGATCAAACAGGTTTTATTAAGAATCGTTACTCTTTCTTTAACATTAGACGACTTTTAAATATTCTTTATAGCCCCTCTCCACCCGGCACACAAGAGGTAGTACTTTCATTGGATGCCGAAAAGGCACTTGACCGGGTGGAGTGGGACTATCTTTTTAATACACTGGAGAGGTTTGGATTCGACTGTAGGCTTATATCAGGGATCAAACTTCTATATATGTCTCCGATGGCTGCTGCGTGTACTAATAATAATATATCTGCTTATTTTGAACTTCAACGCGGCATGAGGCAGGGATGTCCTCTGTCCCCACTTCTATTCGCAGTCACAATGGAACCGCTTGCTTTAGGTTTGAGACAAAGAGCCGATATCAAAGGCATCCAGCAGGCAGGATTGGAACATAAGGTTTCGCTTTATGCAGACGACATGTTATTGTACCTGTCACAACCCCTGACAAGCTTTCCTAAATTGGTGAGCTTACTTACGGAACTTGGTAGAATATCTGGCTATAAAATCAACATCCAGAAAAGTGAAGTAATGCCTGTTGGTGATGGGGTCGATCTGTTAACTTTAAGTTCAGTTCTCTTTAAAATTAGTCCTAAAAGATTTAAATACCTCTGGGTTTGGGTCACGCATAATCATAAAGATCTATATGGGGGTAACTATCCACCTCTCATCTAATTTAAAACAAGATTTCGAGCACTGGGACCACCTTAGTCTCTCATAGGTGGAAGACTTAATACAGTAAAGATGAATGTACTGCCAAAGTTTTTATATATCTTTCAGTGCCTTCCATTTTTTTTTAACAAAATCTTTCTTCTCCAAATTAAATAATCAAACGTTGACCTTTATTTGAACCAAAAAACACCAAGAATTAAAATAAGTACACTGCAGAGGCCTCGTTTGGGGGGAGGGATTGCCCTACCAAATTTCATGTATTATTACTGGGCAGCCAACATAAGAGCATGTTGTTTTGGTTAAAGGATGACAACGCAGCCCCTGTTTGGACAATTCTAGAGGATGCCTCGGTTGGGTCCACCTCTCTAGCAGCCTTACTCAGTTCTAAAATACCATTCACCCAACCAATCTCTAGCCTGACTTCTAATCCAGTAGTTGTACACTCAGTTAAAATCTGGAATCAGATTAGGTGATTGTTCTCCCTTAAAGAGCTACCACAGCTACACCAATTTCTAGAAATTACATGTTTGTTCCATCAATGATGGACGATGCATTTGAGGTCTGGGCCAGAAAAGGCCTGGTCTCACTGACTGAACTTTATATTGATGGAAATTTTGCATCCTTTGAACAGTTGGTACAGAAATTTGATATTCCTAAGTCACATTTCTATAGGTATTTGCAACTTCAGAACTTTGTAGCTCTGAACTCTAACTATTTTCCAACATGCCCTCCAACTTCTTTGTTAGACTCAATTTTTGAATGTAAATCAGTCCAGAAACAGGCTATAAGCAAGATCTATGAGCTAATCAGCATGCATGACTCAACTCCTTTAGATCTACTCAAAAATAGGTGGGAGACAGACTTAGGTGAGTTAATTTCAGAGGAAACCTGGCACAAAATAATACAGGGAATTTTCTCGTCATCCATTTGCCTCAGACATACCGTAATACAATTTAAAATTGTACATCGTCTACATTGGTCTAAGGTCTGACTGTCTAAGATCAAAGCTGACATAGATCCCACATGTGATAGATGCAGGCAGCTCTGCTGCATATGTTTTGGACATGTCCAAGACTTTACACGTTCTGGTCCAACATTTTTAAGACATTCTCTGGATTATTCGGAGAGATGGTGGAGCCATCCCCACTTATTGCATTGTTTGGTGTGCCCCCAGAGAACACTAGGGTTGGTAAAAGGAAACCTAAAATATTGGCATTCTGCTCCCTTCTAGTTAGGAGACTGATACTGATTAAATGGAAGGACCCTATTCCACCGTCATTTAGCCATTGGATAAGGGAAGTCATGTATCATCTTAAGTTGGAGAAAATTAGGTATACAGTTAGAGGGTCTACCGGGGCATTTTATAAAATTTGGCAACCCTTCTTAATTTTTGTTGTAGGAATGAAAGCAGGCAATATGGTATTGTAAAAGAAAGGGGGTAGAGAATACCTTCTATGTTCACTTTGTATTGTTTATTTGTTGTTGTTGTTGTTATTGTGATTATTATTATTATTATCATTTTTTACGGGCATCTGATTATGTATAGTTTCCTTATGTTTATGTCTGGTGTTTGGGGGATGGGGGAGTTCATTATAATTTTTTTTTGTATTCTGTATCATTTGAAAACAAATAAAAAAAACCTTGATCAAAAAAATAAAAACCTGACCTCGACCCCTGTCAGCTGTCTAACTATAGACTGATATCAAACCTGCCCTTTATCTCCAAGATCCTAGAAAAGGCTGTAGCACAGCAGTTATGTACTGTATCAGTCAGGATTCAGGCCTCATCAGAGCACAGAGACAGCACTGGTTAAAGTGGTAAATGACCTGTTACTGTCTTCTGATCAGGGTTGTGTCTCCTTACTGGTGCTACTGGATCTTAGTGCAGCTTTTGACACCACATTACAGCAGATCCTCGGTTTACGACGTCCTCGACCTACGGCATTTCATGGTTACGTCGCCATCTCCCATAAATTTATTAAGTAAGTCTTGTTCTAGCGTAAGCAAGAACAAGCCAACCACAGGAGTTAAGGTAAGGAATTGTTCTCTTTTTTTAAATTTATTTTTTATTTTTACTGTACAGTGTTTTTATGTCCTAGATTATGATTTTACCACTGTGTTAGCGTAGGTGAGTGACATAGGTACTTATGTACAGTATGTGAGTTCCGATTTACAGTGAAAATCGCGTTACGTCGAGCTGTAGGAACGGAATCCCGACGTAAGTTGAGGACCTGCTGCATTCTACACTATTCTACTTGATAGGCTAGAACATGTTGTTGGTGTTAGAACAGCCCTCTCCTGGCTCAGGTCTTGTTTGACTGACCGTTATCAGTTCGTAGATCTACATGGTGACTTCTCTATGCATACCAAGGTTGTGTTCGGTGTTCCACAAGGTTCTGTTTTAGGCCCACTGCTTTTCTCCCTATATATGCTACCCCTTGGTGCAATTATTCGTAAATATAGTATTAGTTTCCATTGTTATGCCGATTGGATGGTCACTAACTTTTTCCTGCTTAACTCTGACAAGACAGAGGTGCTTGTACTAGGACCACATGCAGCTAGAAGTGAGCTTTCTGATTACAGAGTAACGATGGATGGTCTTTCGGTTTCATCTTGTCCAGCAGTAAAAGATCTTGGTGTGATTATTGACTCTGGTTTTTTGTTTGAAGCTCATGTAGATAATATCACTAGGGTAGCCTTCTTCCATCTCAGAAATATTGCCAAGATAAGAAATATGATGTCGCTTCATGATGCAGAGAAACTAGTTCATGCTTTTGTTACGTCTAGGTTGGATTATTGTAATGCCTTACTGTCTGGATGTTCCAGTAGGAGAATAAACAAGCTCCAATTAGTCCAGAATGCAGCAGCTAGAGTCCTAACTAGAACCAGAACATATGAACACATCACTCCTATTTTAGCCACACTACATTGGCTCCCAGTCAAATTTCACATTAATTATAAAATCTTTTTCTTTCAGGGGTCTCCACAATGAATCATCTCTCTCCACCTATCCCTATCTTCTGCATCCTCAACACTTGCACCCACTAGCTTCATATCCTCATTTATTCCATCCATATACCTCCTCTTTGGCCTTCCTCTTTTCCTCCTTCCTGGCAGCTCCATGTCCAACATTTTCCTACCAGTATAGTCACTCTCCCTCCTCTGAACATGTCCAAACCATCTTAATCTGGCCTCTCTAACTTTGTCCCCCAAACGTCCAACATGAGCCGTCCCTCTGATGTACTCGTTCCTAATCCTGTCCAACCGTGCCACTCCCAAAGAGAACCTCAACATCTTCAGCTCTGCTACCTCCAGCTCTGACTCCTGTCTCTCCCTCAGTGACACTGTCTCTAAACCATACAGCATGGCCGGTCTCACCACTGTCTTGTACACCTTCCCCTTGATTCTTGCTGATATTTTTCTATCACACAGAACTCCTGACACCTTTCTCCACCCATTCCAACCTGCCTGCACTCGCTTCTTTACCTCTTTCCCACACTCTCCATTACTCTGGACTGTTGACCCCAAGTACTTAAACTTCTATACCTTCTTCACCTCTTCACCCTGTAATCTTACTGTTCCACTTCCCTTCCTGTCATTCACACACATGTACTCAGTCTTACTACCACTGACTTTCATTCCTCTTCTCTCCAGCGCAAACCTCCACCTCTCCAGGTTTTCCTCCACCTGCTCCCTGCTCTCACTACAGATCACAATGTCATCTGCAAACATCATTGTCCAAGAAGACTCTTGTCTGACCTCCTCTGATA
>NC_080737.1:2839523-2842023 GCF_019097595.1 Hemibagrus wyckioides
TCGGTGTACGAAAATATTTTCGGTGTACGACTCGACCGTCAGGAACGCCGGTTCTTGTTTCATACAGGATTGCAATGAATGCGAATTTTCATTTAAGGGGGATAGAATAATAAAAATAATAAAAAAATGTATAATAGTAAAAAATAAATAAATTAATTAAATAAAGGTTTGACAGGGTAGGATGGTAAACTTATTGCAGCATTCCACTGTATTGCACAGATGTGTATAACACTGAGTACTGAACAAGCCAAATACGAGTCTTCCTGATCTCTCTTGTCTCTCTCTCACACACACACACACACACACACACACACACTTGTCCTCTGATCGTCGCTCTGCGACGCCGCGGTCTGCGGATTGAAGAACGCGCTGAAAGACGGGAAGGAGCCTGCCGGAGTTTTTATATGAAATTTAAAGGGGACTGAGGAGATCACCAATTTGTGTACAGTTTATGGAGAATCGCAGAATCTTTAGGGAGGCTGAGTAGAAATATTTAAGCCCCCCTAAAAATGGCCAAGCGACGCTCATGCTGCACAGGCTCTCCATACCCTGGCATAGACAATAGAGATGATGCAGTTTACACGGGTCATCTGTTCTGAAAGCATCATCCGTGAGTGCTTGTGTTAGAACCCCACGCTATCTTTTGTGGTATAATTTCAGTAGCCATGTCTCAGAAAAAGGGAAAATCAGGCATCAGTGTTGCCAAGAGGAAAGTTCTGAGATCAACCATCGAGCTGAAGCAGATGAATTCGTTTTACATTGTTTCCTATGGGGAAAAATAATTCGGTTTTCGTCCAAATCGGTATTCGACCAGACTTCTGGAACGAATTAAGGTCGAACACCGAGGTAGCACTTTATATCAGATGAGTCGGCTGATGCAATCCAGCAGGGGAGCAGAGTGTGGAACACCATGCACAAGGACACCAGCAGAAACAAGCAGGAAGAAATCAAGGGACAAATCAAGGAACTGGAGAATAAAAAAATAAAACCTTGGAAGCTTGGCTTTATCCGTCACAGCCTCATAAATGGCTGAGAAGATATTTAAAATAAAAAGCAAAAAAAAAAAGATCAACATTGCTATTAATCAGAATCTGTTTCTTATTCATGTACAGTAGAATGAAAAAGAGCTGAATGTCACTAAAGATTCAGGAGGTGCAAAAATAATTCCATAATTCCAAATTGGAAAAATAAAAGAGTTTATTAATGAGATCATTCCTGTGGGAAGAAACATTCTGAATAAAGGTAAAATTAGTTTTAAGTGTTTTCCATAGAGTGACTGCTTAAATAGGTTACAGCCAGGATGTGAAAGTTGCGCAGTGATATTCCCTGAACACTCGGATCTCCTGCATGGAAAAGTCAGCTTAACAGACCTCCATGTTTGGATTTTAGAGGATCGGGGTTCTCTGAGATCACTGAGTTTTTTTGCCACATTGTCTGATCTGTTAGCAATTGTTGATTCTCAGACTCTCTCTCAGACTCAGATGAATGTGGCATCATGATCTGTGGAATTTTTTTTTATGAGGATAGCAATTGAAGCTAATCTCAGCGAGCTTGATACTATTGTTGTTTCATCTAGTTGGTCTTTACTGCAGTCTAAAAATCGGTGATTCACACCGGGATACGTTTGAAGCAAGGGATACAGTAAGAATGCAGATATAATAGTTGAAACTGTGTGTGTGTGTGTTTTCTTTTTCAGGTTAGTTTACTTCAGCTACGCATCCACTAGGTTAAGGTAAGAAATAAACAAATACACCTACACTAACGTCAGTACTCTTTAATTGTACTGTAAAGCTTGTGCTCCTTAATTGTGCTCCCATATCCCCATGCCAAACTGCCCCTGGTATGAATGAGTGTATGAATGTAAGGCATTACACATGAGCTTGATAAGCAGTTACTAAAGGTGTGTAAATGAATTTCTTATGGCTGTGTGATGAACTCTCCTAAATCTGATCCATCACCTGGAGTGACCATTCTCCGTATAACGGGTTTCCTCTTGAAAGGAGATCCGCCCCTACATTCAGGACTCCTGGGACATGCGTCGCACGCAGTGACTCGAAGTGTGCCGTGCTCCAGACAGGCGGCTTGCGCACTAGATTGTGCAATTGCACCAAGCACGTCCCTTTTTGGTGATTGATATATGCCATGCCTGTTAGAAGGGTGTGTGTACCTAGATTTAGTGGCAGCTGCCGCTGCTTGCCCCAAGGTTTACTAGTGCTTGGAGCAGCTGGGGGGTAGGCCGACTGCTCTGTGCCCTGGGGTTTCACAATCCTAGGCGTGCTCAAAAATGTCCTGTTCTGTGTTGAAGGGATGGGGCATGGCGGAGTAGAAGGGCACAGTGTTTTCTTTCGTGGCAAGCAGACATCAAATGCCTTGCCTTTTTTTTCTTTTGAAGGCCGAATAAACCCTTGGAGTCTACTGGAGTGTTGAGAAAATCTAATTTCTCTGTGTCCCCAATGCTCGATAGGTTAGCCATAGCAACCTCTTGCCTGCAATGGCAAGA
>NC_080737.1:2847023-2869523 GCF_019097595.1 Hemibagrus wyckioides
AAACCTGATGGTTTCATGTGATGTGAGCATTAATAAAGCTCTTCTCTTTACAACACTGAGCTGTTGCCTCATGCCAAGAACCGACCAGAGATTCTTTTTATTGAAAGGTGCACAGGATTACAACGAAGATAAAACACGAAGAAAAAAATAGCAGAGTAAAAAAAACTTTAGCAGGAAAGAAATGAAGGAGTAATGATGATGTTAGAATTTTGGGGTTCATTTGGAGAAGAAGCCTGAGTTGCGCTGCCGCCACTGCCTCCAGAGCTGGATTCAGGGAAGAGATGCTAAAGAACCACATGGAGATGGCGATTGAATAGCAGAACTCTTTGAAATTTAATGTGATGAACAGGGAGTATTTATTCAGAAGAAAGGTGTAATATTCAGTGTTATCTACAGGTAAACAAAAGATCAGCATTAGCAGAAACAGTCGTGGTGGTTGGCGTGTTCACTGGCAGTTTTGTGAGTTTATTACAATTATATTAATAATATATAATAATAATAATAATAATAATATTTAATAATAATAATATTTATTATTAAAGTTTAAGACTTTTCTAAGATACGGAAGACAGAACTGTCACTGAGTGTTCAGCACCTGTTCTCAAAACAAACAGAAATCATTTGTAGGACAAAACAAAGGATATCCTGATAGTAAGATGACGTCATAAACAAGTAGTGACGCACTCAGCCAAGGGCCAGAGTCAGTCCAGGACAGAGATATACGTGCCGAGATGTTCGGTATTCGATTCGAATTTTTGAGTCAATTTGACCTCGGTGTACGAAAATATTTTCGGTGTACGACTCGACCGTCAGGAACGCCGGTTCTTGTTTCATACAGGATTGCAATGAATGCGAATTTTCATTTAAGGGGGATAGAATAATAAAAATAATAAAAAATGTATAATAGTAAAAAATAAATAAATAAATTAAATAAAGGTTTGACAGGGTAGGATGGTAAACTTATTGCAGCATTCCACTGTATTGCACAGATGTGTATAACACTGAGTACTGAACAAGCCAAATACGAGTCTTCCTGATCTCTCTTGTCTCTCTCTCACACACACACACACACACACACACACACACTTGTCCTCTGATCGTCGCTCTGCGACGCCGCGGTCTGCGGATTGAAGAACGCGCTGAAAGACGGGAAGGAGCCTGCCGGAGTTTTTATATGAAATTTAAAGGGGACTGAGGAGATCACCAATTTGTGTACAGTTTATGGAGAATCGCAGAATCTTTAGGGAGGCTGAGTAGAAATATTTAAGCCCTCCTAAAAATGGCCAAGCGACGCTCATGCTGCACAGGCTCTCCATACCCTGGCATAGACAATAGAGATGATGCAGTTTACACGGGTCATCTGTTCTGAAAGCATCATCCGTGAGTGCTTGTGTTAGAACCCCACGCTATCTTTTGTGGTATAATTTCAGTAGCCATGTCTCAGAAAAAGGGAAAATCAGGCATCAGTGTTGCCAAGAGGAAAGTTCTGAGATCAACCATCGAGCTGAAGCAGATGAATTCGTTTTACATTGTTTCCTATGGGGAAAAATAATTCGGTTTTCGTCCAAATCGGTATTCGACCAGACTTCTGGAACGAATTAAGGTCGAACACCGAGGTAGCACTTTATATCAGATGAGTCGGCTGATGCAATCCAGCAGGGGAGCAGAGTGTGGAACACCATGCACAAGGACACCAGCAGAAACAAGCAGGAAGAAATCAAGGGACAAATCAAGGAACTGGAGAATAAAAAAATAAAACCTTGGAAGCTTGGCTTTATCCGTCACAGCCTCATAAATGGCTGAGAAGATATTTAAAATAAAAAGCAAAAAAAAAAAGATCAACATTGCTATTAATCAGAATCTGTTTCTTATTCATGTACAGTAGAATGAAAAAGAGCTGAATGTTACTAAAGATTCAGGAGGTGCAAAAATAATTCCATAATTCCAAATTGGAAAAATAAAAGAGTTTATTAATGAGATCATTCCTGTGGGAAGAAACATTCTGAATAAAGGTAAAATTAGTTTTAAGTGTTTTCCATAGAGTGACTGCTTAAATAGGTTACAGCCAGGATGTGAAAGTTGCGCAGTGATATTCCCTGAACACTCGGATCTCCTGCATGGAAAAGTCAGCTTAACAGACCTCCATGTTTGGATTTTAGAGGATCGGGGTTCTCTGAGATCACTGAGTTTTTTTGCCACATTGTCTGATCTGTTAGCAATTGTTGATTCTCAGACTCTCTCTCAGACTCAGATGAATGTGGCATCATGATCTGTGGAATTTTTTTTTATGAGGATAGCAATTGAAGCTAATCTCAGCGAGCTTGATACTATTGTTGTTTCATCTAGTTGGTCTTTACTGCAGTCTAAAAATCGGTGATTCACACCGGGATACGTTTGAAGCAAGGGATACAGTAAGAATGCAGATATAATAGTTGAAACTGTGTGTGTGTGTGTGTTTTCTTTTTCAGGTTAGTTTACTTCAGCTACGCATCCACTAGGTTAAGGTAAGAAATAAACAAATACACCTACACTAACGTCAGTACTCTTTAATTGTACTGTAAAGCTTGTGCTCCTTAATTGTGCTCCCATATCCCCATGCCAAACTGCCCCTGGTATGAATGAGTGTATGAATGTAAGGCATTACACATGAGCTTGATAAGCAGTTACTAAAGGTGTGTAAATGAATTTCTTATGGCTGTGTGATGAACTCTCCTAAATCTGATCCATCACCTGGAGTGACCATTCTCCGTATAACGGGTTTCCTCTTGAAAGGAGATCCGCCCCTACATTCAGGACTCCTGGGACATGCGTCGCACGCAGTGACTCGAAGTGTGCCGTGCTCCAGACAGGCGGCTTGCGCACTAGATTGTGCAATTGCACCAAGCACGTCCCTTTTTGGTGATTGATATATGCCATGCCTGTTAGAAGGGTGTGTGTACCTAGATTTAGTGGCAGCTGCCGCTGCTTGCCCCAAGGTTTACTAGTGCTTGGAGCAGCTGGGGGGTAGGCCGACTGCTCTGTGCCCTGGGGTTTCACAATCCTAGGCGTGCTCAAAAATGTCCTGTTCTGTGTTGAAGGGATGGGGCATGGCGGAGTAGAAGGGCACAGTGTTTTCTTTCGTGGCAAGCAGACATCAAATGCCTTGCCTTTTTTTTCTTTTGAAGGCCGAATAAACCCTTGGAGTCTACTGGAGTGTTGAGAAAATCTAATTTCTCTGTGTCCCCAATGCTCGATAGGTTAGCCATAGCAACCTCTTGCCTGCAATGGCAAGAGCCATGGAACGGCTGCAGCTCTGCACAGCGTCACATGAAGAGCGTAGATTGATGTCTGCAATATTACAGACTTCCTCCCAGACCAATGGGTTTGAATTTCTGGAGTCTAGGTGAGTGCCCAGCTCCTCCAAAAGCTCGGCTTGATAGGCCATCAGCATCAAAGCCATGTTAAGGGCTCACGCGGCTGGCGCTGTTGATTTATACATTTTTTGATATATAGAAGCAGTGAAGTGTTCCATTTTTCCAGGGAGGGTGGAACTGGAAGATGAGAGAGTGGTCCACTTGTTCAGGTGCAGGTGGTGAGCCAATGACTGTTCTAGAGTGGGGGGGGGTGTTTGGATCTCTGCTAGAAATCATAAACACACATGCTGCGGTATAAGGCCGGAAAGGGGTGACTATCCCGCTCTCAGACGCCATCTTAGACACTGACATGGTAGACAGACTGGATATATAGCTCGCCTTGATGCATTAGCTATGCTAATCTGTGCTACTAAAAGCTTAGCAACTCAGTAACGATCAGCAAAATAAAGGAGCAACTGCACTACGTTCGGCGATGCTCACCTTAACGGTACATCTGAGCTGTGATTGGTCTGCCCTGTGGACAGACATGGTGTATTTGATGTTTCCATAGTCTATCACACCTGAGCTGTTTCCCATAGTGAGATACCGAGTGAATGTTTGAAAGAGCACACCTCCTTACAGGAAGCTCCACCAGATTTTTTCTATAGAAACAACACTGTATTACAACAAGGCCTTTTAGAATCTGTGCTCATGGAAATAATAATAATAATAATAATAATAATAATAATAATAATAATAACTTTACTTTAGGATTGCATGCAAGCAGCCCAGCCTGAGTAGCACATAAGTAAAATGTGAACAGACACACCAGGGTTTTTTCCTTTAATTTGTCACCTGTCTACATACCTACCAATATACTGTAAACTAAAAATGTGTGTGTGTGTGTGTGTGTGTTGTCAGTCGACCAGATGTTTCCACGACAACCAAATGGTTAGCTCCAATTGTGTGGGAGGATGCATTTGATTTGACTGTGATTGACAACATCTACAAACCACAGAATATAACCGTGGCAACCACTTTCTTCGCTCTGGGAAAGTAGGTCCTATGTGTTGGTTCCTATGCAGCAACAACTGTTCAGAAAATCCCTTCAAAAAACACAATCTCATCAATGCATGACCTGGTGCCAAGACAGTAAAATTAGCCATGATCTCTGGGTGGGAGGGGCATCATGTCTCTATCTTGTCAATCATATTGACATAGCAATCTGTCTGTCTCCAGAAAGAGGGAAAGTAGCATCTTCCTGAAAATAATAAATAAAAAAAATAATTTTCCTTTTGTCATTTTCAGCAGTCAGATGGACAGAATTCTGAAAGCATTAACACACAATGGGGCCAAGAAAAAAGCCCATTACATGTTTTTTTTAAATTAATGTTCTGTTAGTATACAAAATCCTGACCACAAATACTGGCCACCAGCTCTTCACATACAAAACACTATCTCAAATTGTGACCTAGTGAACTTTTAATAAAAAAACTGGAATCTGTTTTTGATGAACAATCTGAATCATTTCCTGCAGGTATGTACGTTTCCTGAAGGACGTCCTAGAATCCGCGGAGCAGCACTTCATGGTGGGCTACCGAGTGCATTATTACGTGTTTACAGATCTCCCGGATGAGGTTCCCACGGTAACACTGGGGGAGGGGCGTCAGCTGACCGTGATAAAAACCTCAAGCTCGAACCGCTGGCAGGAAATCTCTCTACGCAGGATGGAGATGATCGAGAAACTCATCGAAGACGAAGTCATCAACAAGGCAGACTATATTTTCTGCCTCGACGTCGACTCCAAATTCTATGCTCATTGGGGGGCGGAGTCTCTTGGTGACCTTGTCGGTGTGCTGCATGCCTGGTTTTTTGGAACATCTCGGGACCAGTTCACGTACGAGCGTCGCCCCGAATCTCAAGCCTATATACCTTTTAACGAAGGAGACTACTACTACGGAGGGGCCGTGATCGGAGGACGCCCCGACAAAGTGCTCAAGCTGGTGAAGACGTGCCGCATGAATCTGGATGTGGACCGAGCCAATAAGATCGAAGCAGTTTGGCAGGAAGAGTCTCACCTGAACAAGTACTTCCTGTACAACAAACCCACCAAGGTGCTCTCACCTGAATACCTGTGGGATGATAGAAAAGGGAAACCCAGCTTCATGAAAGTGGTGCGTTTCTCACAGGTGGAGAAGAACTACGCTGAGATTCGACCCAACCCTTAACTGGGTACAACGTTCCTCAGCAGGTTTGTCTTACACTCAGGTACTAAAGCTTTCACTCAGGAACGAAGACCTGTAATTCTCCTCATCTCACAGGTTTCAACCGCAGACCACACAGGACTCCTCCACAGACTCCAGACCTTGTTACCAAACACAACCCGTACAGTTCTGCCGGGTTTACACTGTACGACTTTTCAGTTGCTGACAAGTTTTGCAAAGTCACCGACTAGTTTTGCAAAATCAAAGCAAAGCGAGTGAAAATTGTGCAGTGTGAATGACCAAAAATTTGATCTGACCGAGTCGTGCAGTGTGAAAGGAGTTCTGACTGAAACATACTTCGGCGATGACCTACAGCCAATCAGAGAGCCAGATACTGGGCAGCGGTCAGTTCGGGGAGGAGTTATAGACCAGAATATAAGCAAGCATGGCTTCGGTTGGAGCACAATATTATAGTTTAACAGAGTTTGTAGGTTTTTATCAGACAAAAATGTCTCAAATAAATCAGAAAAAATAAGCTTTACAATTACATCAAACAGAAATAAAGCAAAAATATTTGCTTGACCAGCCACATCAGCAGCAGCACATTGCAAAATTATTAATTAGTTTCATTATGCAGAACGCACAAGCCTTGTTTCCCGCACTGACCATTTGGCTTGCAAACTTTTTGTGGGGTAACATTTCCAGTCTCGCGCGAGAACTCTGACATCACGTGTGATCTTGCGTTATTTCCTTATTATTACTTGTGAAACACGGTTTGCGGACCAGACAGAGTTTTCTGTTGTGTAGTCATGCAGTGTGAAAGCTCCTGTTGCCGAGGCATCATGCAGTGTGAACACAGCAGCGACTGAATGCTCCCCTGGATAGTCGTGCAGTGTGAAAGCAACAGTGATCCAATGACTGTGAAAATCGTGCAGTGTGAACCCGGCATTAGGCACAAACTAGCGTTATGGACATGTCAACATTCCTACAATGGAACATCACAGAACTAAAGGTTCCCAAAACTATCAGAATCAGGAGATGCTTGTATACCCAAAATGATCAGATGTTATGATGAAATATAAACAAACAAATCAACACAATAAAGAAAATGATTAAAGGAATTCTAACTCTGTTTGTATGGACTCACAAAAATGTGCAGTAGCTGCTTCTCTCTCTCTTTCTCTCTCTCTTAATCCCATCCTTGGTGTTGACATAACTTCAGTACATTTCCATGAGTGAGTTGTTTAATAAGATCACAAGCATGTGCTGTGAAAGCGAGAGCTCCTCGTCATCCGGCTTATCTCTGAGGAGACGAGCTAGCATCTCCTTGTCTTCCTCCGCATCCCCCTCTGGCTCCTCACCTTCCTCCAGTAGTTGCTGGTCAAAAAGTGTCATGGAATCAGGGAACTCTGAGTCCATAATATCCCCCCACGAGTAAAGTCCCCACAGAGAGACAGATTTTCTCCAGAGGAGGCGGCCACATAACGGCTGCATAACTCGGCAATGCACGCAGCCCTTCACATCAATGAGTTTCCCATGCAAGCTATACACATCAGATGGGGATCTCTGCTAGAAATCATAAACCCCATCTGTGTGTATGGACTCACAAAAATGTGTAGTAGCTGCTTTTCTTAAAAATCTATTCTCTTACTGTATATCCACCAGTGAATAGGACTCTGCAAACTCTGTGTAATTTATTCAGTAAACACAATGTTATTTGAATAGAAAATAAGCTCTAAAATACCACACATGCAGTCTTCAGGAACAGAACAATAATGTCATGTGACTTGTGGTCAGATGGTTGTGTCAGCTCTGTTTACACACGTAAAACCAATATCTGTGTATATAACTGAACAACACGAGTCTATTCACTCATCAAAATGGACGTGGCCATCGTATGGACTTTGGCTCCACCTCCTGCAGACCCATGTTAGTGATGATCACAGTGTGTGAGTGCAACTTAAAATACGACACTGTGGCTAGTACAGAGTTATTAATCAACATGTAATGGACCAAACTTTAGTCAGGAAAAGATTTTAGAGCTTTGAGTCACGAGTGCCTGAGCGAACATTTCCTAGCTAGCTGACATTATCCATCATTTCAATCAGTATAATTATAATATAAGTACAAGCAGCTTATGGAAGGGAAAAATGGCTCTGATGCCTGAAAAGTGCTGAGGGAGTTATCACGGGGGAGTGATCTGTCAGGAAAGGAACAGATCCTCACCTGAGAATGGGTGGGGCTAAAAAATTAGCTGCAGCCAATCACGAGGGCTTTTTTATTTCTGTTCAATTCTCCTCTCTCTCTCTCTCTCTCTCTCTCTCTCACACACACACAGACACACACACACACACCTACCTGTATTAATACATTTAAATACCCAATCCCCCGCCTCCAAACATGCACACAAACACACACACAGTCACACACACAGATCAAAATACAGGAAGAACATCACAATGGCCAAAAAATATTTCTGTTTTTTATTGTGTCATTCATTTATTCCATTATTATTATTATTATTATTATTATTATTATTATTATAATCATCATCATCGTCATAAAATTTGTTGTGGCATGTTTTTAAAAAACAAAGAGCTAGTTGAAGTTTTTTAGAAAGACTTTTTTCCTTTACCTGGCAGTCGAGGTCAGTCAGTGACTCGGCTGTTCTGACATCTAGACGAAGGTCATTCCATCACCTAGGTGCCAGAACAGAGAAGAGTCATGATGCATACCCATCTTGTACCCTGAGAGATGGTATGACTTATGCAAATGTCTTTTAATGTTTATTTCTCTACCAACTTCCTTTGAGGTTCATACAGACATCATTCTGCATTTGCCTGATGTTGTCTTCACTGATCGATAGATTCATCATGTTGCAAATTCAGAAAAGATGGAAATACAGGTTGTACCCTGTCTGTTCCCTTTGTTGTTTTCTGCCAGATCTGTCTTCCTTGTTTGCCTGTGCTCTGGATTATTGGAACCAAGAACCAAGACTCAAATGACTGTCTGTCATTTTTAATGCAGTCTTCTGTGATCTTCAAATTCCAACCGTCATCCTTCCTGTCTGAGCATTCCAAGGTTGCCTACGTCATCTCCCTGCACTCCGGAAAACCCAAGCTCTGGGCCACCATAGAATGGGAACATCAGTAGGCAACATGCTACTCATACCAAGCCTTCTCCATTGAGCTGCACAAGGCTTTTGATTCTTTAATTCTCAATCTTGATGCACCCTGTTCAAGACCTATCAAGACATTTCAGAGTTTGCCGTTGAATTCCGCACAGCCACCACTGACAGCGGGTGTAACCCCACTGCCCTGTATGATGCCTTCTACCCAGGTCTTTCTCCAGAGGTGAAGGATGAGCTAGCTTCCCGAGAACTGCCACCTGAGCGTGATGATCTCATATCCCTAGCAACCAGAATTGACCAACGAATCAGAGTGCCACAACGAAAGGGAACAGCAACCCATTTGGTGGCACAGACCCTGGCTGCCTAGTCACCTAACTGCCGCTTAGAAGGAGATGTGCCATGCCCATTATATCTGACTATACTGTGGAAAGGTGGGACACTTCGCTCTCTCCTGTCCAGGTAAGGGGCGGGATTTGTCACTGAGGGAAAGCCCAGCAATAAGCCATTTTCCCATGGCCACCTCTAAGTCACTATTAAAGGTCTGTCTCGTAAAAAAAGACTCAAGTGCTGGCAGTTTTTGTCGACTCTGGAGCGGATGCCAAATTTCTGGACGAAGAATTGACCCATCAGTTAGGGGTTGAGACTGAGCCCAAGTTGACCACGCTCCAGGTCTGGGCACTAGCCGACCATGTACTCCACCTGGCATTCCACCACACCAAGCCTCTGCTGGTTTCAATTGCAGAGAATCATCAAGAGTGGCTGTCATTCCTGCATTCATGTTCGGTTTCCCCTGGCTGTTGAAACACAATCCTTACATAGATTGGTATAGCGGTCAAGTTCTGAACTGGGGAACTCATTGCTACACCCACTACCCACATAAGCTCACCTCCTCCCAGCTCTCATTCACATGGACCACTGAAGCTGAGCAATCCTTCCAAAAGCTTAAGTCCCTGCCTGATCCAGCCTGCAAATTTGATGTGGAGGTGGCTGTTTTGGACCTCGGGGTCGGAGCAGTTGTGTCCCAGAAAGACTCAGAGAACAATCATTTACATCCCTGTGCCTTCTATTCTCGTCATCTTAACCAGTCCAAACGGAACTACATGGTCAGGGAACGCAAGCTGCTTGACATCAAGATCACACTGGAGGAGTGGCGCCATTGGCTGGAGGATGCCAAACAGCAGTTTCTAATCTGGACTGATTAAACAAGCCTGAAGACACCACCAGCTGGTTATTTCCAACTTCTCACAGTTCCCAGTCGAGCTTGGTATCCCATCACTCTGGACTTTATGACTCAGATTTCTAAGTAAATTTGTAGCAAGATGAAGAATAATTTGTATGCTATGTAAATAATATGTTAATGATAACACTTGAAATTTAATTTAATGCATAACCAAGCTTATTAGATTACCTGCCACAACCACCAGCACACCTTAGTGCTAAAACAGCTGTAATGATCACCTTGAGACGGAAAAAAAATAAGTTAAATCTATGTCTCTATTATAAATCATAATCCCATGGTCCGAGGCCCTCAGTTCATTGCTTGGTTTCCTTTATGGCTCAGTTTAATGTTTTTGGATTAACAAGCTGAATCATTTCCTGCAGGTATATGCATTTCCTGAAGGACCTCCTAGAATCCACTTCATGGTAGTCTACTGAGTGCATTATTACATGAAACTCATCGAAGACGAAGTTATCGACAAGGCAGACTATATTTTCAGCCTCGATGTCGACTCCAAATTCTGTGGTCACTAGGTGACCTTGTTGGCGTGCTGCACGCCTGGCTTCATGGAACATCTAGGGATCAATTCATATACAAGCGGCTTCCTGAATCTCAAGCCTTCAAATGCTGGATATGCTTTATCATTTCCTGTAAGTACATGCTGCCCTGCATACTTTCTGTATATCAGGTCTACTAGACTTTTAGATATTTAATATTCCCTGATTGCAATTCCCTTATTTAAATATTGTAATGATATTATCTTCCAGAAACCGAAGCCTAAAAAAGGCAGGAAAGTGAATACCTCCTCAATTCCAGTTTTAAGGAGAGTAGAGGAGTCAATATTCAATCTTATTCTTTTACTGAAGTTTTCTGCTCAGTGTCCATATTATCATTATATCACACAAGCCCACTGTGTGCTAGTGCCATAGACAAAAATTAAAGTAAGAGTAAATTCGTATTATTTAAGATTTGACATTTGTTAGAGAATTAATGAAATGTATTTTTTGCACGTGCAGATGAGAGATTTCGTACCACGTAATTTACCAGATGATTTACTTGGCTTGCTGCGTTTTCTGCGTGACAATTTGGTGCATGTCAAACAACCTTTATTTTTACCCCCCCTTTTTTTAAAACTGTAACTAATGTGTTTTCTTGCCATTCCACAGAACAGATAGAGTTTCTATAAAAACAACATGTATAAGGACTTGTTTCCAGAATTCTATGTCTGCGCAAACCAGTTGGCCAAAGATATGGGTTGGAAATAACAAGCTGCATGCAGTCATCACATTCTTATACTTTTTACTGCATTATCCAGAACGACTGACATTTATCTCATTTATACATGTAAGCAGTTGAGAGTTAAGGGCCTTGCTCAGGGGCCCAACAGTGGCAGCTTGGTGAATCCAGGAATTTAAACTCACAACCTTCTGAGCAATAGTCCAACACCTTAACCACTAATCAACCACTTCACTCATGTCATGGTTCTCCGCCTCCAGTTGTAATTATTATCTACACTTTTATAATTATTACAGAATAATATGTAGTAATAATGTTATAAACACTGAGAGTGGGATTATAAATGATTATAAACACTGAGAGTGGGATTATAAATGATTATAAACACTGAGAGTGGGATTATAAATGATTATAAACACAGAGTGGGATTATAAATGATTATAAACACAGAGAGTGGGATTATAAATGATTATAAACACAGAGTGGGATTATAAATGATTATAAACACAGAGAGTGGGATTATAAATGATTATAAACACAGAGTGGGATTATAAATGATTATAAACACAGAGAGTGGGATTATAAATGATTATAAACACAGAGAGTGGGATTATAAATGATTATAAACACAGAGAGTGGGATTATAAATGATTATAAACACAGAGAGTGGGATTATAAATGATTATACACACTGAGAGTGGGATTATAAATGATTATAAACACTGAGAGTGGGATTATAAATGATTATAAACACCAGAGAGTGGGATTATAAATGATTATAAACACAGAGAGTGGGATTATAAATGATTATAAACACAGAGAGTGGGATTATAAATGATTATAAACACTGAGAGTGGGATTATAAATGATTATAAACACTGAGAGTGGGATTATAAATGATTATACACACTGAGAGTGGGATTATAAATGATTATAAACACTGAGAGGGGGATTATAAATGATTATAAACACCAGAGAGTGGGATTATAAATGATTATAAACACCAGAGAGTGGGATTATAAATGATTATAAACACTGAGAGTGGGATTATAAATGATTATAAACACCAGAGAGTGGGATTATAAATGATTATAAACAGAGAGTGGGATTATAAATGATTATAAACACTGAGAGTGGGATTATAAATGATTATAAACAGAGAGTGGGATTATAAATGATTATAAACACCAGAGAGTGGGATTATAAATGATTATAAACACAGAGAGTGGGATTATAAATGATTATAAACACTGAGAGTGTGATTATAAATGATTATAAACACTGAGAGTGGGATTATAAATGATTATAAACACTGAGAGTGGGATTATAAATGATTATAAACAGAGAGTGGGATTATAAATGATTATAAACACCAGAGAGTGGGATTATAAATGATTATAAACACTGACAGTGGGATTATAAATGATTATAAACACTGAGAGTGTGATTATAAATGATTATAAACACTGAGAGTGGGATTATAAATGATTATAAACACTGAGAGTGGGATTATAAATGATTATAAACACTGAGAGTGGGATTATAAATGATTATAAACACTGAGAGTGGGATTATAAATGATTATTAAACACAGAGAGTGGGATTATAAATGATTATAAACACAGAGAGTGGGATTATAAATGATTATAAACACTGAGAGTGGGATTATAAATCATTATACACACTGAGAGTGGGATTATAAATGATTATAAACACTGAGAGTGGGATTATAAATGATTATAAACACTGAGAGTGTGATTATAAATGATTATAAACACTGAGAGTGGGATTATAAATGATTATTAAACACTGAGAGTGGGATTATAAATGATTATAAACACTGAGAGTGTGATTATAAATGATTATACACACTGAGAGTGGGATTATAAATGATTATTAAACACAGAGAGTGGGATTATAAATGATTATAAACACTGAGAGTGGGATTATAAATCATTATACACATTGAGAGTGGGATTATAAATGATTATTAAACACAGAGAGTGGGATTATAAATGATTATAAACACAGAGTTGTTTTATACATTATTATGAATCAGATATTTTATGAGAGATGACTGTAGAAAGGACATTATTTATAATCCCTCTTGCTGGTGTTTATAATGATTTATAATATAAAATATAATGTATAATGTAAACATGTATGCGCTTTCACCAACACCTAGTAAATTCAGACCGAAACAAAGCATGCACTCATTTGTTTCTCCTCATAGTGTAATAAAAAAGAAAATAACAAAAAGTGAAAGACAAAAATATAAATAAAAAGAAATACAAATCTTGACTACCTGATCAGACGGGTGTCACAGGCGCGCCGGACTCCACCCCTCGTCAGCGCACTCGCGCGCCTTATTGTAATTGATTGCACCTGCTCCTTGTTTTCTGTGCACGCGCTCCCCTACTTAATCTCCTCTCGTTCACTCCTTCGGGGTCTGATCTCGGACGTAGAGGTTTGCATGCAGACTCACAGAGGTAGGGTCTTGCATGCGGACTCTCGGACGTAGACTCTGACCTCCTTTCTTTCTGCCCCCTATCACTAGCACTTTCCTTAGCGTTTCTCCGCTACTCTTTCTCTTCTTTTCTACTCCTTGCTCCAGAGCGTTGCTCCGCTCGCTTCTCCTTCCTCTCCTTTCCCTTCCTCTTCACTCCTTGCTCCAGAGCGTCACTCCGCTCTCCCCTCTCCTTCCTTTGTTGTGTTTTCCTTAATAAACGTGCCCCTCCTGGGGTTTATCTACTTCTGTCCGTGCCTGTCATTCAGCTACAGTCCGCCCGTTACAACGGGACTGATGAACTGAGATATGAAGAAATAGCAGCTAGTTATTGCACATATGAACGGTGTGATCTGAAAAGCTTACACACTTTTAAAAGATATGTGCATGTAACATTACACTCGAATTCGGAACGAGCAGCGGAATATAATGTATATAACAATAAAAACAAGAAAAAAGAAAACAGGATTATACTTTGTATTAAGAAAAAGTATACATAAATAACAATAAAAATTGTATAATTTAAAGCAGCAGTTAGAATAGATATACATTAAAGTGCAGTTGAATCTGTAGTGTGAGTGTGTGTGGTGTAGGTCTTAATGTTCAGTGACAATGCCTATTAATGTTCAGGTCTCCTATGGCTCTGAAGTAATAATCCTTCATAAGTCTGTTTGTGTGTGATGTGATGGACCTAAAGCATCTGCCAGAGGATAGGTGATGTCCAGCTGGCCACTAAAAGTACAAAATGTGTAATGAAAGTGTATCCAGACAGCGTCCTGTATGACTGCATCCTACGGCAGTACAATGTTTAAAAGAAAGTGCTTCCAAGTTAGACAGGTGTAACATGTTCACTGGTCCAAAGACAAAAGGAAACACCATAGCGCAAGGGTGTCCAGTCTTATCCACAAAGAGCCAGTGTGACTGCAGGTTTCCATTCCAATCAAGCAGAAGCTACACCTGAGTCTATTGTAAGCTAAGATCAACCGATTAAACAGGTGGAATCAGGTGTGGCTCCTGCTTAAAGGGTATAATAACCTGTACCCACACCGGCCCTTTGTGAATAAGACTGGACATCCCTGTGCTAGTGACATGACTAGTTTCTTTCAGGTTTCATTATACAGGGGAAGTGGTAGCTCAGTGTTGCCAAGCTGCTACTCCAGGGCGCTTGAGCAAAGAGCTTAACTTTGAAATGCCCAGTTGTATAAATCAGATAAATGTAAGTTGTTCTGGATAAAGACACTGTGCTTCAGCTGAGGATATATAATATATAATACATATAATACATATATAATATTCAGGATTGCAGCAATAGCAGGTGTAGAATGAGCGAGTGTAATTAAACCTTTAAACATCCATCACTTTGACCTATTTCCTACTTTCTCAAATTTAATATACAGTCCTTTTAAAATATTTGATTTGATGAACACAGTATTTGACTATATTAAAATATCCCTGAGGACATTATTTACAAATGTTTGGCACAGAGAGTGACCGTGAGCAAGCCTTAGGGCATTACATATATTGATTGTGGGACTACAATTTCCATTAGTTAAAATGCAGGTGATGTAGAGGACCTGTGGTAGCTTAATGATTTGTTGTGTCAGAAAATGATTTCTCAATTCTCAGAAGAGGAAAATGGCTAGATATACGATCTAGGCAGGGTAGTGTCTAAATACAGGACTATGGACCAGCTCCTTGGGCTTTTGATTTACATAAAACCTAGCAATAATGAATAGTTACTGATTGACCAACCAACCAACCAACTAACCAACCAACTAGCTGACTGAATGAGTGACCAACTGACTGACTGAGTGACCAACTGACTGCTTGTCTGCCTGACTGACTCACTGACTGCTTAACTGACTGACTGCGTGACCAACTGACTGAACGACTGACTGACTGACATACCAACGGACTGACTGACCAACTGACTGACTGCCTGTCTGCCTGCCTGACTGCCTGACTGACTGCTTAACTAATGGACGGACTGATTGAATGAGTGACTGACCAACTGGCTGCCTGTCTGTCTGACTGACTGAGCAACTGACTGACTTCCTGCCTGTTCTGACCAGGATAATCCAGACTAATTTTAACACGGTGAGGCTGCTGTCACATTATATGAAGAGAAGAAGATCTCTCCAGTGAGCTCAGTGCTGCTGCTGAACTGGTTTGTTACACAAATCCAGAGTTTCAGTGGTTGTACAGAGATCCCTACGTTTTAAAGTCTATGATTGGTAATGATATTCACATGTGAATGTGAACTGAGCAGAGAGAGAGAGAGAGGGGGGGGGGGAGAGGGGAAGAGAGAGAGAGAGTCAAATAAAAGCAGTTTAACCAAGGAGCAGATGAGAGAGGTAACAGCCAGACTCTGGGAGGAAGGTCTTTAATAAGAGGAAGGTGAACACATTCTGACCAGTTCCGCTTTGCTGCATGTGGACAATCAGAGTGGGTTGCTCGGGTGAGTTGATTACACACACACACACACACACACACACAGAATGACTGTACTCAGTTTGCAGATTCGATTTCCTTATTATTTATTCTCAATGGAGCAGAACCTCCCAGAAGCTTAAACACCACTCGTCATGTTATCGAGCAAACACAAAGAGTAAACTCTTCAGTTCTGAAGATGCGGAGAAGCTACGACAAAAAGCCCCATTTGGAGAGAGTAGACTCCTTCTTTCTATAAATGTTTAATAAACATGAAACGTCTTCTCCAGTCTGTTTTTCTGATCTGTTCATGTCGAGCATCTGTGAACTACAGAATTAAAAACACAAACCTCTTGCTATGAGCTTGCGCCGCTGTTACGGAAAGTAAAGCAACTCCTTCTGACCAATCACACGACAGAACTGAAAAAGCTCTGTGGCACAATGCATGCCATGTGAATTAGACTCATTAAGTCTGCATGATTAATGTCGTTATAAAGCTCTGTGGGATGTGAGAGATGTGAGCAGTGCTTCAGTGATCTACCAACCTGCATCATCCACGTAGCCCCACCTCTTTCTTATATACATATATACACAGCAAAACACAGATATATATATTCACCAAAATACCGACTGAACCAACATCTTTATCAGTTTTTTTGCGTGAAGGACAGGAGAAACATCACAATGCGGTTTGGACAGAATGTTTTTCTGTTTTTTCTTATTATCACCGGTTTACTTCTTGGGTATGTCATTATTGTTATTATTATTATTATTATTATTATTATTATTATTATTATTATTATTTATTATTATTATTATTATTATTATTATTATTATTATTATTTATTATTATTTTTTTTTATTTTATTTTTTTTTATTTTTATTATTATTATTATTATTACACTGAGTGCTGTGATTTCATCTTCAGGCAGTTGCTATTTAGCAGATTTATTCCAGAGTAGGTGATAAAAAAAACACCGAATAAAATTCTAATAATGTGTATTAACTACACAGAATATTAATTTACAGAATACAGTAAGGGAAAAAAAGTTTGCGTGTTTCTAACACGGCCGGAGTGACCGACTATAGCGACGATTTTTTTGGGAAGTGATTTGCTATCGTCGAATTTCACCATGCTGTCATGAAAGAAAATGTAAAAACCATCTCAGTAATCTCACGGTATTTTTACTGCTATGAGAATCTGCAGATTTCAGATCCGCACACATAAAGGTTCACTCGAATTCTTTCGAATGTATTCGATTAACAGATTGCCTTCCAGTGCACTGGTTTAGATTTGGATGTTATATTTATTGTTTACTTTCTGTTTTTGTATTTTTTGATATGATACGCGAGATTGTGGAGAGATTTGTCCACGATTGTCCTATGTTTAAATGCTGGCATTCATTACCCTCTATCTGACCTATTATTGTAGTTCTAGATGAAGTAAATCCAGTTATTAAGAAGGATTAGACTCTGCTTAGTTATTATCCATGTTAAATCTAATCCTGTAACGAACACCTCACCGAGTGATCTCAGTTTATATTGGTTTCCTTGTGCAGCTTCCTTGTGGAAATAATTAAACAGTGAACAATAAACAGAAAAAAATGTTGTTTGCACTTTATCTAGGAGGAGGGGCAGCGGCTTAAAAAACAGAAAGAAAGAAAGAAAGAAAGAAAGAAAGAAAGAAAGAAAGAAAGAAAGAAAGAAAGAAAGTAAGAAAGAAAGAAAGAAAGAAAGAAAGAAAGAAAGAAATCTCATGGCTCTGTACATCTTGTTCTATTTCTCTCTAAAGGTGCTGATCAAATGAACTTGTTTGTTCTGGGTAACACACACACATAATACCACCCCCTCCCCCCCCAAAAAAAATAAAAAAATTGAATCATTAAATGAGTCTTAGTAAGAAAATGGAAACGGTTGTAATGTCATTTGAATTAAGAGCTTCAGATACTGTCAAACATGAAAACGTGATCTCTGTGATATTTTCGGCTAGTGGCAGATACCCAGGAGTATTCGGGTTGGAGTGTTTCCAAACCTACAGATCTCCTGAGATTTTTACACTCAACCCTCTCTAGAGTTTACTCAGAACGGTGTGGAAAAAAAAAAACCCCACTCAGTGCTAACAGTTAATGTCGGTGTCTTGCTGATGAGAGATCAGAATAAAATATTCATTAAACAACAACAAACAAGTTTAAAAACGAGGATAAAACAAAGAAAAAAAGAGCAGAATAAAGAAAACACTTTAGCATCGGTGTCTCACAGGCAGAAGGAAAGATCTGGTGAGGAGTAACGATGAGGTGAAGGTGAGTCGGCTGATGCAATCTGGCAGGGGAGCAGAGTGTGGAACACCACGCCCAGGGACACCAGCACAAACAAGCAGGAAGAAACCAAAGGGACAAACACAGCACAAAAATAAAACCTTGGAAGCTTGAATTCCATAATTCCATTTACCAGACAAGAAAATTCCTAAAAAATGATGAAGAAGTAACACAATGGACAAATTCTTAATTTGAGTTTATTAATGAGATCATACCTGTGGGAAGAAATGTTCTGAATGAAGGTGAGCTTAGTTGACACTGTGACCACTGACCGGTGAAGTGAATAAGACTGAGTATCTCCTCATCACGGCACCTGTTAGTGGGTGGGATATATTAGACAGCAGGTGAACATTTTGTTCTCAAAGTTGAAGTTAGAAGCAGGAAAAATGGACAAGTGTAAGGATTTGAGCGAGTTTGACCAAAAGGGACAAATTGTGATGAAGACTGGATCAGAGCGTCTCCAAAACTGCAGCTCTTGTGGGGTGTTCCCGGTCTGCAGTGGTCAGTATCTATCAAAAGTGGTCCAAGGAAGGAACAGTGGTGAACCGGAGACAGGGTCATGGGCGGTCGAGGCTCATTGATGCACGTGGGGAGAGAAGGCTGGCCCGTGTGATCCGATCCAACAGACGAGCTACTGTTGCTCAAACTGCTGAAGAAGTTAATGCTGGTTCTGATAGAAAGGGGTCAGAATACACAGTGCAGGACGGGTCAGGGCTGTTTTGGCAGCAAAAATGGGCAACACAGTATTAGGCAGGTGGTTATAATGTCATGCCTGGTCAGTGTAGGTTATGGCCAGGATGCAAAAGTTGTGCAGTGACATTCCCTGAACATCTCTGGGAATCTCACAGGACTCACCTGGTCCCGAGTCGTACGGGTCGCTGATGGACAGAAGGCTTCACACTGATGATCTTGTTGCTAGAGTTTTCCTTTGGACTGAGCAGAAGCAGCGCCAAACCAGATAATTACTTAAGGATGTTAAGATGGACTCAGTAATAGCTGTTTTTAGTTTTAGTCGTTTTTAGTTTCACTTTCAACCAGGAGTCAAGTAAATATTGTCCTCCTGCATGGAAAAGTCAGCTTAACAGACCTCCATGTTTGGATTTTAGAGGATCGGGGTTCTCTGATTTCACTGTACGGAATTTGTTTATTTGCTACATTTTTTTTTGTCTGATCTGTTAGCAATTGTTGATTCTCAGACTCTCTCTCAGACTTGGATAAATGTGGCATCGTGATCTCTGGACTTTTTTTTATGAGGATAGCAATTGAAGCTAATCTCAGCGAGCTTGATACTATTGTTGTTGGTCTTAAATGTCTAAAAATCTAAAAATGTCTAAAAATGTTTTGTGTGTGTGTGTGTGTGTTTTCTTTCTCAGGTTAGTTTACTTCAGCTACACATCCACTTGGTTGAGGTAAGAAATAAACACATACACCTACACTAACGTCAGTACTCTTTAATTTACCTTAAAACTGGTCCTTCTTCATTATACTGAAAAGTACTTAACGTCACTATTTCTTCCCTGTATTGTACTATTGTCAAAACTGCTTTACTGTACTGTAAAGTCAGGACTATTTAGTTACACTATTAAGTCAGTACTCATTAACTTTACTGTAAATCAGTACTCTTTAATTGTACTGTAATGTCAGTACTTCTTTATTTGTACTGTAAAGTCAGTACTTCTTAACTGTATTAACTGTACTCTTTAGTTGCATTATAAAAGGCAGGACTATTTAACTGCACTGAAAAGTCAGTACTCCTTAATTGTACTCTACATGTGTTTTATTGGTTCTACTGGGTAGCATAGTTCCACATGCTCATTAAGTGGACCTACATTACCTTTATCTATTTTAAACCTGTATCCTCTCCCCATGCCAAACTTGATAAGCAGTTACTAAAGGTGTGTAAATGAATTTCTTATGGCTGTGTGATGAACTATGTGTGATGTTCTGTGATTTCAGTGATGTGTTGGAGTGCAGAGTGACTGCGTAAGTACAGAAACACATATAAACACCTACACCTTTATCACCAAATCGCTGTACAGTGCAAACAGTTAGTTTATTTGCACTCTGATTAGAATCAGAAATGCTGATCTACAGCTAAAAGCAGCTCAGATTGCCAAAGAACATAACCTATTCTGTCAGTGAAACAACTCCCTGACTCAGCATTGTGTTTTGTCCAGGATGTATCTTAAATGCTATAAACCGTAGCAGCCGGTTTCTTCTTCTCCATGAAGAATGAATGAAAACCTTATTATTGAAATTTTATGAAAAAATCAATCCCATAATTCCATTTACCAGAAAAAAAGATCAATCTGAAAGTTCCAAAAAACACAAATTGAATAAATTGTTCAGATCTCTAGTACACGAGAACAAGATGTGTCTCGGCAATTGTGGCGATTTGTTAAAGATTTGTTAAAGTGCTATAGAATTAGATGTAATGGGTTTAATTGTGGTTTGGGAAAAAATGGCCAGTTCTGCTATGAATTAGCCTCATTTAACTTCAATACAATTCCTCTGTCTGATTGTCTGTCTGTCTGTCTCTCTCCCTATCTGTCTCTTTGTCTGTCTGTGTTTGTCACTGTTTTATATATATATATATATATATACATGCAATAAATCTTTACCTGGTCGTCTTTCAGAGAAGAAATAAGGCCGGTTAATACAGACTTAATCTTTCCTGCAGGGTGAGCACACACACACACACACACACACACACACACACACACACACTCTCTCTCTCTCTCCCTCTCTCTCTCTCTCTCTCTCTCTCTCTCTGAACTGAACATGTGCTTCTCGTCTTCTGGTCAGATGCTGGATGCTGTGCTGCTGGGGTTGATGATCTGTGGCTTTCACTTCCTGTCCTGTGCTTAACATTCTAAACATTCTGTATCCTTTAAATAGTTTTAGTCCTGTTTCCTCTTTCCTCTTCTTCACCTGCATCATTGCTGGAATCATTTATAATCCCTCTATCTGCTGGCACACATGAAGAAGAGAGTGGGTTTTATACTGATTTATCTAAAGGTTTTTTCTTCACCACTGTCTCCTCAGGCTCGCTTATTAGGAATCTAAATGCTTGCTGCAACATCTATTGTAAGTGCAATAGAGATAAATCTGAACTGAATTGATTGTTCATGAATTCAGTTCAGTGAAGAATAAAATATGACGAGACACACTGCAAAAGCTAGCAGCCTGAAATAAATTGCATGTTTTATTCCTTCTCCCGCTCAGACCACAGCAATTTGCTCACGCTTACGATGTTTGTTTACTAAACTCGGTCACCTAATCCTTTCTACATGTCAACAGCAAGTCATGTCCTCTTCTCTTTTGTTATAGCAACTTTAATCACAGTCACTCCCTCTGTTGATCTTGAATAAAACAAAACCGCAGCTTGTCGTGTTCTATAGAAACCACAATGCAGTGTGAACTCTTCTGTCCTGAAGATGTGAAAGTATATAACAATAATTATTATAATAATAATATTTTCTACTTTACTTTAGGATTGCATGCAAGCAGCCCAGTCTGAGTAGCAGGTGAGTAAAACGTGAACAGACATGCCAGGATTTTTTCCTTTAATTTGTCACCTCTCTACAGACGCTATATTGCCAAAAGTTTTGGGATGCCTGCCTTTGCATGGACATGAATTTAACATAGAGTTGGACTGACCTTTTGCATCTATAACAGCTTCAACTCTTCTTGGAAGGCATTCCACATGGTTTAGGTGTTTACATATGTGTTTATGGGAATTTTTCCTCTAGAAGTGCATTTGTGTTCTATTGGTGTTGAGGTCAGGACTCTGTGCAGGACAGTCAAGTTCCTCCACACCAAACTCACTCATCCATGTCTTTATGGACCTTGCTTTGGTCACTGGTGTGCAGTCATGTTGGAACAGGAAGGGGTCATCCCCAAACCGTTCACACAAAGAGCATGAAATTGTCCAAAATGTCTTGGTATGAAGCTGAAGCATTAAGAGTTCCTTTCACTGGAACTAAGGGGCCGGGTCCAACCGCTGGAAAACGATATTTGTCCCAAAACTTTTGGCAATATAGTGTATCTACCAATATACTGTAAACTGTGTGTGTGTGTGTGTGTATGTGTGTTTGTGTTGTCAGTCGACCAGATGTTTCCACGACG